>NC_080162.1:157562069-157743069 GCF_950295315.1 Erinaceus europaeus
TTTTTTCTCCCTTTTGTTGCCCTTGTTGTTTATCATTGTTGTTGCTATTATTGTTGTTGTTATTGCTGCCATTGTTGGATAGGACAGAGAGAAATTCAGAGAGGAGGGTAAGACAGAGAGGAGGAGAGAAAGATAGACACCTGCAGACCTGCTTCATCGCTTTTGAAGCAACCCCCTGCAGGTGGGGAGCCAGAGGTTCGAACTGGGATCCTTATGCTGGTCCTTGCACTTTGCACCATGTGTGCTTAACCCACTGCACTACTACCCAGCCCCCAATAGTGCTTTTGTCTTACTTGTGTAAAACAATTATACCTGAAGTCTTAAGTGGCACTTTTATTAGAATATCATCCTCTAGAGTAGGACTGCTTGGCCAAAAAGTATGTAACTGGACCTGTTTCCATGACCTTACAGGCAGGGCTGTATGGTGTATCGTAAGCATCTTTGAGTGACTGGCTTGACCTGTAATTCTCCCAGGAAGATGACCCTCACAGGAGGAGGCTGGATCTACTTCCCTCATGCCCCAAAATTCTAGTTCCAAGCCCAAACTTCTTTTTAAAAAATATTTATTTATTTATTCCCTTTTGTTGCCCTTGTTGTTTTATTGTTGTAGTTATTATTGATGTCGTTGTTGATAGGACAGAGAGAAATGGAGAGAGGAGGGGAAGACAGAGAGAGGGAGAGGAAGATAGACACCTGCAGACCTTCTTCACCGCTTGTGAAGCAACTCCCCTGCAGGTGGGGAGCCAGGGGCTCGAACCAGGATACTTTGCGCTATGTATGCTTAACTTGCTGTGCTACTGCCCGACTCCCTCCAAGCCCAAACTTCTATACTACCATGGAACTGCGAATAATTAGGGCACCAGGGGAAGCAGTAAAATTCAAAGAAGCTGTGCCCTACTGAGTGAGCTGTATCTTGAGCCTCTCAAATTGTCTCATATTGCTAAAATTAGAAACTTATCTAATCTTAATTATGATGAGTAGAAATGGAAAGTTAAATAGTTAACTATCAAATATATACTAATTGCCTCCTCTGGATTTTTTTTTTTCACACAGAGAGCAGCCTCAGTTGGAAATTTGTGTGTTAGAACATTGGCATTTGCATGGACATCATAATTCACATTTATTTTTAAATGCAATGTTTTCTATGTCATTTGCTTTTGGAATATATGGACCACATAACCACAACTAAGTTGACTGTGTTTATGATCACAAAGCTACCATCTGTACTGTACATTTGCAATGTGACCCTCAAAATAGCCCCTCAAAGTAGCTATTGTTTTATCCTTTTTAAATTTTTTTTTTTCCAGAACACTGCTCAGCTCTGGCTTATGGTGGTGCAGATTGAACCCGGGATTTTAGAGCCTCAGGCATGAGAGTCTATTTGCCTGGCCATTATGCTATCTATCCTCCACCCATTTTATCCATTTTACAGACAAGTATTTTGCAGATGAGGAAGCTCAAGGAGAGCAAGTATTTTATCCTGTGTCACATAATTCACAACTAAAAAATGGGCTTACATCCCCATTGTAAAAAGCTCCAAAGCACAGTCCTGTCTTGTGGTACCCCAAGCACAGTCTGTTCCCAGTGCCCCTGGGGTGGGACTGAGGCATGTGAGATGAGGCAGTTCAGGCCAAATGCTCAACTCCAGAATAAGCCGCCACCCCTTCCCTGCTGTTCCTCTCCACGACTGGAGTGGGTGTGGTGGGGGTGGTTGGAGGCATGGGAGCCTACCCGGTACAGGCTGAACTCCACCATGACATATGCTCAGATGCACCTGCTCCAGAACTGGGTGCAGCCTTGCTTCCTGCTCAGTGCGGGACAAGGGCAGGGGTGGGAAAGCCCCACCTATTGTCTTTCCATTTCCGGTCTTTTTCTTGAGCTGCCCATGCAGTGGTGGAGGCCAGTTTGTTCATTAGATTAGGACCCATCAGTTGGTAAAAGGCTTTTTTCCTTCTCATTTTTCAACAGGCCACTGTGAATTACACCGATAGGACCTGCAGGTTCAGCATTTTAAAGAATATGTGAAAGAAGGCTGTGGAACAAGTGCACTGATAATGATAGAATGGACTGTTAAGGAGGCAGGTTTTTAGCTCAAGCAGATCAGAACACTCTTGTGTTTGATTTAAAAAACAAAACATGTACCTAATCAAGAAATATGGGCTGACAGATTTTGTGTGGAAATGTGGGTGTTCCTGCCTCCATGCTGTTTGTTGAGTAGATCATGTGATACTTTTGAAATATTAAGTACCACCTGGGACATAAAAAGAGAAAGAACTGGGGGGGGGGGCTGGTCAGTAGTGCAGCAGGTAAATCACACATGGCACGAAGCACAAGGACTGGCTCATCGAGCCCCCAGCTCCCCACCTACGGGGAATCGCTTCACAAGCAGTGAAGCAGGTCTGCACGTGTCTTTCTCTCCCCCTTTCTGTCTTCCTCATCTCTCTCGATTTCTTTCTGTCCTATCCAAGAACAAGAACAACAACAGCAATGACAACAATAACAGCAACAACAAAGGCAACAGAAATGGAAAAAATGGTATCCAGGAGCAGTGGATTCGTAGTGCAGGTGCTGAGCCCCAGTGATAACCCTGCAAGCGAAAGAAAGAAAGGAAGGAAGGGAGGGAGGGAGGAAGGAAGGAAGGAAGGAAGGAAGAAAAAGAAAGGGAAGGAAGGGAAGGGAAAAGAAAGGAAAGAAGACAGAAAAGAACTGCCTGTACTTCTCTGTATAGCTGTACTTTCCAGGAAGTAAGTGTGTGTGTGTGTGTGTGTGTGTGTGTGTGTGTGTGTGTGTGTGTGTCCTCATGCTGAAGTAAAGCAGAAATGTGCATAGAGCTGGTTTCAGGACTAGCAAAACATTAATAGCTCACCTGGATAGTGTTCTGCTTTGCCCTCCCAGTGACCCAAATTTGAGCCCCAGCTCCACCACACTGGGAAAAACTTTGGTGCAGTATTGTTTCTCTCTCTCTCCTTATTTCCCATTATCTCCATCTCTCTCTTTCTATGTGAAAAAAGTTAGCCTAGAGCTGTGAAAAAAATTAAAGAACTGATTTTATTTTATTTTTTATTATATTTATTTATTTATTGGATAGAGACAGTCAAAAACTGAGAGGGAAGTGGGGAGCTAGAGAGGGAGAGAGACAGAAAGACACCTGTTAGCCCTGCTTTACCACCTGTGAAGCTTTCCCCCTGCAGGTGGAGACTGGGGATTTGAACGTGGGTTCTTGCACACTCAACATGTGCACTCAACTAGGTGCACCACCACCTGGCCCCAAGAACTGATTGTATACAAAATTGTGTTGGCTGATACTTTTATATTTCAAATCTTGAGGAAAGAGTTGAAATTGCCAAGGACATTTTAAAGGAAACTAGTAGATAAGCCTGTAAAATGCAAGTCATTCCAGAGTTGTAATTTCACCTCACATACTAATATAAATATGGTCACGGATCCAAGGGAAGGGTGCAGAAGCTTTCGTTTCAGCTGTGTATTTCATCCGCCCACCTACCCCCCCTTTTTTTTCTCCTGTGTCTCCAACTGCCATTTGAGAAGTATGTTCCTGCGAGGTGGTGCCCTAGTTTTGGAAGGTGTTGAGTAACTCCTGTCTATAAGGGATCTGCAGGCTGTCCCCAGCAGAGAGTGGAGTGGCCCACTGGGTCAGGGTGCAGATTATATGCCCTTCCTGGTCCCCTTGCCCTGGGCTAAGATGTCTCTCACTGGTTAGAAAGCTACTTGGGCACTGAGGCATTCTCAGTGCTGAGATCAGCCTGGCAGTGTTACTGAACCACCATTTTAGAGTGTGCACTCTCTTCTTTTATAATTTTCTGCACCATCAAAAAACAAGGTTTGTTTTTAAAAATATTTTTATTTGTTTATTTATCCCTTTTTGTTGCCCTTGTTTTATTGTTACAGTTATTATTGCTGTTATTGATATCATTGTTGTATAGGACAGAGAGAAATGGAGAGAGGAGGGGAAGACAGAGAGGGAGAAAAAGACAGACACCTGCAGACCTGCTTCACTGCCTGTAAAGTGAACCCCCTGCAGGTGGGGATCCGGGGACTCTAACCAGGATCCTTAAGCTGGTTCTGGCGCTTTGCGCCACCTGCACTTAACCTGCTGCGCTACCACCTTACTCCCAGAAGGTGTATTTTTATGTTAAAATATTTATTTATTTATTTATTTATTTATTTATTTATTTATTTATTTATTTATGTTAGGAGGAGAGAGAGAACCCAGAGCATCACTCTGACACATGCAATGTCAATTAGGACAGCCCATTCTGGAGATTGCCCACTCCTTTTATAATGATGTTAATGTAATTCCATGTGAAGATGGTTCTGTCTGTCTCTCTCTCTCTCTCTCTTTTTTTTTTTTTTTTATACTCCAAACCGTGTTCTCCTTGCCTCCTGGGAATGATGGACACTGACACACAGTCTGTCTCTTGGGCCCAGATGTAGTGGCACACAGGCTGGGGGCACTGTGGAGCTGATGCAGCAGTTCTGCCCATTTTGACTTCAGAAAAGAGAGTATTCTGTAAGATGAAAACCATCTAGCTTTCTCTTGGCTTTTTTCCTCTTCTTCCCTGTCCTGCTACTTGTTCCTGTCCTTCACTTCTCAGAAACTTTGAGATGTGTTTGAGTGAGAGCTGCTAGGAAGGGGACAAGGGATCATTGTATGGAAGTCATTAAGCAGATGGAGAAATAACACATGATATATTTCAGATCAGGGCTAGATACTCCTGTCTTGGTTTTGCTTTTTGTTTCCAGAGCACTACTCAGCTCTGGTTTGTGGTGGTATGGGGGATTGAACCTGGGATTTGGAGCCTCAGGCCTGAGGGTCTCTTTGCATGATCATTATGCTATCTCCCCCATCTTCTGGTTATACTTGTTAATGGCAATTCTATCTAAATTAAAGTTTATCCATTTAAAAAATATTCCATACAGGGTCAGGTGGCAGCACAGCGGGCTAAATAAGCATACATGGTGCTAAGCGCAAAGATCGGCATAAGGATCCCGATTCAAGCCCCCGGTTCCCCACCTGCAGGGGAGTCACTTCACAGGCGGTGAAGCAGGTCTGCAGGTGTCTATCTTTCTCTCCCCTTCTCTGTCTTCCCCTCCTCTCTCCATTTCTCTCTGTCCTATCCAACAACTACATCAATAACAATAATAATAACAACAACAATAAAAAACAAGGACAACAAAAGGGAAAATAAATATAATATATCTGTATGTATATACTTAACTCACTATTTTTATTGTATTTACAAGCTGTGCAGCCATCCTCACTGTCTGATTTCAAGACATGTTCTCACATCCCCTGCCCCAGAGAACCCCAGTATCCATTAGTCACTCCCTAGCCCCCACCCCAAACATCAGTGTAATTTTTGTCTCTGTGATTCACTTATACTGAATGTGTTGTATAAATTAAGACATAGAATGTATGACATTTACTTTAAATAATGTCTTAAGATCATCTATGTATCATGATACAGACAGGTATTAATACTTCACCCAATTTCATGGCTGTCTGATACTCCTGTGTATGTTTAGATATGTTGATCAGTTGATTGACATGTGCGTTATTACCACTTTCTGACTGTCATGAATAATACCCCAGTGATACTGGGCAGTGACACACCTGGTTGAGTGCACATGTTATAATGCTCAGGGACCCTGGTTCAAGCCCTTGTTCCCCATCTGCAGAGGGGAAGCTTCACAAGCTGTGAAGCAGTGCGATAGGTGTCTCTCTTTCCTTTTCCCTCTCCATCTCTTTCTTCACTCTCATTTTTTCTGACTCTATCCAAAATAAAATAATGATTAAAAAAAAAATACCTCAATGAACACTTACAGATTTTTTTTTCTTTTCTTTCTTTCCTTCTTCTTCTTCTTTTTTTTTTTTTCGTGGACATAGATGTTTAGTTCTTTGGAGTAGATACCTAGAGTGGATTTAGCAGGTCCCTGTCAAACTTTTCCAAAATGACTGCCCTGTCTGCCCATCTCCCAAGTCTTATGATGCCTATTAACCAATGATTGAATCATTTGTTAGGCTTTCAAAAGTTTCCATAGCTCCTACCAATTTTTTAATGATCTTCTGGGTGCATTTATTAATATTGTCTCTAGCAAATCAGACCTCCTTGAAGGAAACCTATTTCAGTGTTAAGGTAAATTTGTTGAAGTCATTCAGGGATATCTTTTTCTTATATAATTTTTTAATTTATAAAATGGAGATATTGAAAAGACCATAGGATAAGAGGGGTCTAATTCCACACAGTTCCCACCACCAGAACCCCATATACCACCCCCTCCCCTGATAGTTTTCCTATTCTTTATCCCTCTGGGAGTATGGATCCAGGATCATTATTGGGGTACAGAAGGTAGAAGGCCTGGCTTCTGTAATTGCTTCCCAATGAGCATGGGCATTGGCAGGTCAATCTATACTCCCAGCAGGGCTGTCTTTTATAGGGGGAGGGTATTGTGACAGAATGTCTTCTGAAAGACATTTTTTAATTTTTCTTCTTAAAGTTTGTCTAGAATCTACTAATTGGTTAATGAAATGAGTGGCTGGTGAACAAACTTAAGGGGGAAGTACTTAAATTGTCATGTGACACCCAGGTTCTAGCACCAGAGGAGGTGCTGTGGCAACAGAGAAAGCTCAAATAGTGTGGTTTCTCTCTGAATGAAAAAGTGACTTGGAGCAGGGAAGTTGCACTTGCATGGGGCCCTAGCTCCACTGAAAAACAAAGTCTGTGACTTAGAGGTTTCCTAAGTGAGTGAGTGAGAAAATATATTATAATTAAAACCCTCAAAAGGAGACACTGGAGGATGACTCCTTGTGCCAGTTGCCCCTTTCCTGTGCATCTCAGAAGCCAGCGTGGAAGAGAGGGTAGCAGGCTGATTAACTCACTTGCTCAGAGACACACACCTTGCTTCCTTCAGTCCGGTGATGAGAAAACACCTCTGAGTCCAGACCCTCTTGGGTTCTGTAGGATGAAAGCATGGACTCGGGAGTCGGGCGGTAGCACAGCGGGTTAAGCGCAGTTGGCGCAAAGCACATGGACCGGCATAAGGATCCTGGTTCGAGCCCCCAGCTCCCCACCTGCAGGGGGTTCACTTCACAGGCGGTGAAGCAGGTCTGCAGGTGTCTATCTTTCCCTCTCTCTGTCTTCCCCTCCTCTCTCCATTTCTCTCTGTCCTATCCAACAACGATGACATCGACAACAATAATAACTATGACAGTAAAAAAAAAAAACAAGGGCAACAAAAGGGAATAGATAAATAAATTTTAAAAAAATAAAGCACAGACCCAGCCACTGCTAGGAGGCTGGTTCATGCGAGACTGGAGCAGCAGTGCTGGAGCACATGCCTCCCTGGTGACTCTTCCTGGGATGGTAGCAGATGCTGGGGGAGGCCAAGGAAGGGTATCCGGCTGTGTGAGACCACTTCAGGCTCTGCCTCTCAGCTAGCCCACACCCTCACCACTCAGGGTTTCTACAGGGACTCTGAGAGGCAGTAGCACTCGTGGGCTTCTGGGCCCAGATCCAAGCTGTGAGATCCTAGCACAACCCCAGCAGCTCAGAGAGCAGCCTTGTACATAAACAGCTTAGTACATGATGAAGTATTTCTTCAAAGAGTCTTCTACTAACCTCAGAGACACTTGACAACCCTAGAGAGATCATCGAGAAGAGAAATCTTGGGTGGGTGGGCTGGGGAGGGAAGCCTTTTAAACAGTTGCTTTTAGTTACTGTATATGGGAAAGAGAAGCCAGAGGGCAGCTATGGTAGATGCAACACCAGGGATCGAACTGGGATCCTTAGTTATGTAAAGCCAACACTTATAAAGTGGAGAGATTTCTCAGCCACTAAACTGCCCAGTTCTTACTAGAAGCATTATTAAAATATTTGTTTATTTTTACCATTGCACTTTTGAGCTCTGATTTATAGTGGTACCAAGGGTTGGACCTGGGTTCTCAAGTCTCAGGTATGTTGCTCTGCTGATGGTACTATGTCCCCAACCCAGGTTTGAGTCCAGCCCCCACCATGCTGGAGGAAGTTTGGGGCTGTGGTGCCTTTCCCTCTGTCTCTGTCCCATACTCTATTTATCTGAGAAAGTCAGAACCTGGAGTGGTGATGCCCTAGGGACAAACAAAACAAAATAAAATAAAATAAAAAATAAGCTGTGTTGTTCCTGTATTCCCTTTCACCTGTAATATGATAACCAACTCTCCTGCTGCTGGCTGTTTGTTCTTTTATTATCTTAGCTGTAATTGTTTTTCTTTTTTTATATTGTTTAATCTATTTATTTTCCCTTTTTATTGCTCTTGTTTTATTACTGTAGTTATTATTGTTGTTGTTATTGATGTTGTCATTGTTGGATAGGACAGAGAGAAATGGAGAGAGCAGGAGAAGACAGAGAGGGGGAGAGAAAGATAGACACCTGCAGACCTGCTTCACCACCTGTGAAGTGACTCCCCTGTAGGTGGGGAGCTGGGGGCTTGAACCGGGATTCTTATGCTGGTCCTTGCACATCGTGTCATATGCAGTTAACCCACTGGGCTACCACTCAACTCCCTGTTTTTCTTTTTTCTTTTTTTTTTCATTTTTAAAAATTTATTTAATTATGAACAACAAGTCCATTGTATAAGAGAGGTACAATTCCACACAATTCCTACCACCAGAATTCTGCATCCCATCCCCTCCATTGGAAGCTTTCCTATTCTTTATTCCTCTAGCAGTATGGACCCAGGATCATTAGGGGGTACACAAGGTGGAAGGTCCGGCTTTTATAATTGCTTCTCCAGTGGACATGGACCTTGGCAGGTCAATCCTTACTCCCAGCCTGTTTTCTGTTTTCTTCCTAGTGGGATAGGGCTCTGCAGAGATGGGGTTCCAGGACATATTGGTGAGGTTGTCTGTCCAAGGAAGTTAGGTTGGCATCATAATAGCATCTGCAGCTTGGTGGCTGAAAAGCATTAAGGTGTAAAGCAGAACAAACTGTTTAATAATCAGGAACCTAAAGGGAAAAAGATAGCAGATGAGATTTGGGTTCTCAATTTTGGGAAAAGTTAAGAAGTGTATTTTAGATATATTCCAAGGGGCCCATGACTTTACTAATTCTTGTTTGAGTCTGACAGCTAACATGTAGGTGGGTTAAAGGTATTGTCTACAACTCCTTTGTCTTTTTCAGTTTTTTTTTAGTTTTTTAGTTTTGCCTTTTTTTCCCCACTCTCCAATCTCTGCTGTAGCCTCTCCTCCGCCTGGTGGAAAAGCACCTTGGGGACACTACCTGTGTCCCTGGGCGTGTCTGTGCAACATCCCCCTGTCTTTTGGCTTTGGGGGTGCGGTTGCCCTCAGCATGGCCCCAGGGCCCTCCTAGGAAGCTTAGCTCTGGCAAACAGCTCTGATCTGAGTGACACACGTCACGGGAAAGTTTGGAGATGCCACCAGTCCTGGTGGGGTATTGGATCTGGAGGTGACTTCTTGACTATAGCCACCAGGCAAGGCCACAGTCACCTGGCCACCATAGTGCAAGCAAGCCATGGAGGCTAAAAAAAAAAAAAAAAGCCTGTTTTTCTCGCTGTCTCATATTGTCTCTAAGCTATTCCACCTTGCCAGACTGAAACCTTAAATGAGTTAACTGGACTGTTATGATATTTGTTTACACAATTAGTACTATCATAAAACTTAAACATGATACATGTAAAATGTATTCTAATAGTCCTTGGTCCATAGTAAAGTACCAGGTAATTTTTAGTGAGGGTTATAAGTATACTTAGAGATATTCACCAGTCAGTGCCTCTCTAGAGAGGATGCTTTTGACTGGGGGTTATGAATTGACCTGCCAAAGCCCATGTCCAGTGGAGAAACAGTTACAGAAGCCAGAACTCCCACCTTCTGTAACCCATAAAGAATTTTGGTCCATACTCCCAGAGGGGGAGAAATGATAGGGGGAGATGACCAACTCCAACTCCATTAGGACCTAGGGAGAGAAGAGAAAAAAAAGGAAGGACATTTGGAAGTAATAATAGGTGTTTGTGTGACTTGAAAAGGAAGAGAAGGCAGGACCATAGAAAAAAATGAGCAAATATCTATAAATACAGATAGATAGTTATAGAAATAATAGTCAACCCATGCCTGCAACCTGAGAGAATGGGGATACAGAACTCTGGTGGTGGGAATAGTGCAGAACTATACCCCTGTTATCTTATAATTTTGTTAGTCAGTATTAAGCCACTAATACAATTTGAGAGAGAAAGAGAGAGACACAGAGAGAGAGAGGGAGTTTTCTAGGATCTAGGAATGAGTTCTTGTTTTCCTGAGCATTCTAGAGTGATTGTTCACCCATGTGTGTGTTCCTCTGCCTATTCTCCCTCTGTGCTCCTGCACAGTGGGGAACAGTGATCCCAGTAAGAAGGATCTCCTCTGGACCTTTGCTAAGCTCTTTTGGGGTTCAGGAAGGTACAGGTGGGTGTCTAGAGGGCCTTCTTCTCCAGTTAAGCAGGCATGGGCTCCAGCTGGGTATGGCCATGATACTCCCCCTAGTCCCACACTTGGCCTGGAACTCTTTCCCCACCCACAAAAAGGGTCTTCATAGGCCTTTCTCAAAGGTGCAGACTGGCCTACCCCCAAGACTGCTACTTTCCTGTTGAATGCTGAGCTGCAGGAAAGTGTAAGAGGCACCCCAGTGTTGATAAGCAGCACAGGTGCCTCAACCTCATTCTAAAAAAAAAAAAGTGGAAAAAAAGCTTTGTAACTAATATAATCTTTCTGTCTAATGAGGCACTATTTAATCGTGGTCCAGCAGTCAGGAGTAAGCACATTTTTAGACTGCATTAAGACTATTCCTAAAAAGTACCACTTAGCAGAGAGGCCCGAACCTCTTGCAGGCTGATGGTGACCATGGAGCCAGAGTGTGTCAGGGAAGGTGGTGCTATGTTGTCATCACATCATCATTATCTCCTTCTCCTTTTTTTCTTTTTTTTAACTTTAGTATCACTTTATGGAAGAAAGGTTGACTTACAGGGTTATTGCTGTCATGAGGGTACGTTTCCACCTTTTTGCATGTTAGATGTCAGTCCACCTCACCTACACCACACCCTCATCCTGCTCTACCATCGTCTCATGTCACCTAATGGCAGGTGGCCACTGCTGAGTAGGTGGGATGATGGCCAAGCCAGTCTGAAGCTACACTATGGGTTAAAGGACAGTTCCGAACTCCTTGGCCAGGATTCCCCCCTCCCCATAAGATTCTTGAGAACCTGAGGAGATTTTTTTGTTACATTGATCTGCCAGGCTAGCTTCGCAGGCGGGAGACAGACGACCAGGGACTCATGGCTGAGCTGCATGCAGTATTTCTTTATTCATGTGGAACGCAGCACCATCTAAGCTTCTTCTTCTTCTAGTGTTTGCCCTTCTTCCGTAGCCAGTCAACAGCGTCAGGTTGAGCCTGATGTCAAGTTTCGAGACCTCCTTTGAATCTGGAGAGGTGGCAGTCGTTGACTATGTGGGTCATAGTCTGTCTGTAGCTGCAGGGGCAGTTTGGGTCGTCTTTGGCTCCCCAGCGATGGAACATAGTGGCGCACCGGCCATGGCCTGTTCGATAGCGATTGAGGAGGGCCCAATCATAACGTGCTAGGTCAAAGCCGGGTTGACGCTTGCAGGGGTCTGTGATGAGGTGTTTGTTCTTTACCTCAGCTGACTGCCAACTATGTTTCCAAGAGTCTGGAACAGAGAAGTTCAGTGTAGGCGTAGGGGACCAGATTGGGTGATGAGACGTCAAGCGTTGGACAGGGTGGGCGAAGATATCCACGTATATTGGCAGGTCCGGTCGAGCGTAGACGTGGGAAATGAACTTAGATGATGCCGCATCCCGACGAATATCTGGCGGGGCGATGTTGCTAAGAACTGGCAGCCATGGAACCAGGGTGGAACGGATGGTTCCAGAAATTATCCTCATGGAGGAATAAAATTTGGAATCGACCAAGTGGACATGGGGGCTACGGAACCATACTGGGGCACAGTATTCTGCAGTGGAATAGCATAATGCCAGAGATGATGATCGTAGTGTGGAAGCGCTCGCGCCCCATGAGGAGCTGGCCAGTCTTGCAATGATGTTATTCCTCGTGCCCACCTTTGCTGCAGTTTTTATGAGATGTTTGTGAAATGACAGAGTGCAATCGAGAGTAACGCCAAGATAGACTGGCTGGGCTTCATGCCGGATTCTCGTATCGCCAAGCTGCACCATCTAAGCTAAGCTAAGCTATCTCTAATCATAATCCTGTTCTTATATATACTCGCCAAGTAGGGTGGAAACAGGATGTGACGTAGAGAGGGTGGAGCGAAAAGAGATTGGTGAAAATCAGGGTGTGACAAGGAGAGGGGGCAGAGCAAAAAGACATCATGAACCAGTGGGGATTAAACCAATGCCCTGCAGACAGGGTAGTCCTTAGTTAATAGTGGTTATGTAAATAGAATACAGTGTTAAGCAGGGGTGATTAAACCAATGAAACAGAAGGGGTCTTAGAAGCATACCAACATTGATCAATATTTATCTTGTTAAAAATTAAAACTGAGTAGCCTGGACAGTGGCATGATGGAAGAGTGCAGGATTTGCAAGGGTGAAGTTCTGAGTTTGACTCTCTTGCTCTCCATATGCTCTTACTTCCATTAATTAATAAATGTTTTTAGGAAATTGAAACTTAAATAGGTGAAATATTGAATTGCCAAGAAACCCAACGATAAGCCCATTAAATGATAATCGAATTGCATTTTTACTAGAGCACTGCTCAGCTATAGCTTGTGGTGGTGTGGAGGATTGAATTTAGGATTTTGGAACCTCAGGTATGGAAGTCATTTTACATAACCAATATGCTGTCTCCCTGAGTCACCATTATATTCAAACCTCCTAGAGCATTTTACTCACACCTCAAAGCAAGGATTTAAGCAGTGTTCGATATCTGGTAAAGACTTTGAAATAGTGAAATGAGACAGTAGCCAGGTAGGGAAATAGCCCCTGACAGAACTGAGAAGCCAAGCCAGTGGGGATTATCAGCTGGTGACCTCACACTCAGGGAAAGACACATCTCTACTTTCTTCCAATAGTTCCAGGTCCTGAGTCATGATTTCCTTACTCTGAGTAGTTGGTTTCCTCATGGAAAGAAACCAAGACTCAGGACCCTTAGCCAGTTAGAGTGAGTAGCACTAGGTCAAATTAGGCCAGAGGAAGTTGACCATTTGTTGTACCAAAGAATATGTCCCCAAAAGGTGTATAGCTTTTACATTATTTCAAATTGCAGTGAGGCCATAACCCCATCTGCTTCCTTCTCTATTTGTATGTGTGTCCTCGGTGCCCCAAGTTACACTCCCCTTTTTGTCAGCCACATCTCTAGTACAGAACAGCAAGAGCCTGTTGTTACTCCTCCAGGACCAACCCAGTCTTCCTTCCCTCATCCAGATAGCCAGAGCATGGAGAGCAGCATTAGAGAGCTTGCTCTCTCCACTAGTACCTTGAGAAGTGGCACCACCCCTGTGCGGTTCTCTGACCTTGAGCGGCTCTTTCAGTCCCACTCTCATCCTGGTATGGGAGTCCTTGGCTCCTGTCTGCTCCAACAGCAACATCTGTGCACTGACTTCATTTAGACTGGAACTGCACTACTCAGACCTTGGAGAAGACCTCAAGTTGGCCCCCTCCTTCTCTGGCTCTGTTGTGTGCTTTCTGCTTTGATGTTGACAGCTTCTGGAATATCCCGCAAGCAAGGAAATACAGAAATGAACATGGCTTTGTTGTTTTTCATTCTAAGAAATAACGAACTTTGCCCTCTGCAAACATCTCTGTGCACTTTGTAATCTTTAGAGCATTTTTTCCCTCTTACAGGAACATAAGTAATTAAATAATTTGGTAGAAATTATTAAAAACAAGTCAGAAAATTATTTTAGAGTAAGTTCCTCAGCATTTGTAATATTCTTATTTTAACTGTGGATTAGTTGGAGATATTCAGGGCTGATTCTGTTTTGTTATCATCCATACCCAGAATTCTTTGTAGCATGAAAAGAAGTCTTTGGTCAGCCAAGGCATTCTACAAAAAAATGTCATCACAGATGGCTAGCTAGACCCTGCAAGGGAGAGAGGCTGGTGTTAGGACTTGCCTGTGGTGCAGACAGTGTGTCCTCTCTGTACCCCACTCTGCCTCCAGTGTGCCCACAGAGTAGACATCTGTGTCTAGCAGTATTGGTGGGGTTGGAAGTGTGTCCCCCAGTCCCTGAAGGGTATGAGCTGGCACAGCTTCCTTTTGAGCAACCTTCACCTCTATTGCAGAGCTTAATCTCAGTCCACTATGGGCACTGGGACAAACTGTAAAACATTCCTCCCTTATTTTATCTCTCTCTCTTTTTTTTCCCTCCAGGGTTATTTCTAGGGCTTGGTGCCTGCACTATGAATCCACTACTCCTGGAGGCCATTTTTTCCCACTTTGTTGTCCTTGTTGTTACCCTTGTTGTAGTTGTTATTGTTATTGTTATTATAGCTATTGTTGTTGTTGGACAGGACAGAGAGAAATCAAGAGAGGAGATAAAGACAGACACTTGCAGACCTGCATCACCACTTGCAAAGTGATCCCCTCTGCAGGTGGGAAGCCGGGGCTCAAACCGGGATCCTTGAGCTGGTCCGTTATCTCCCCCACCCTCTCTTATACATCTTTTGGGGGTCATCTCTAGGTCTTTACCACTCCAGCCTAATTTTTCAGATAGAGAGAAACGGAGACAGAAGGAGAGAAGAAAAGTAGTACCACTAGTACAGTGGGGGCTGGGCTTGAGCCTGGGTCACACACACACACAACAAAGCCAGCATACTCCCAGGTGAGCTATCTTGCCAGCCCTCCTCCACTTCTGTGATTCATGTCACTTAAGGGTGACCCTGATGTTAGGATGAAAGAGTTGACGTTCATCTTGAAGGATTTTTTTTTTTTGCAGTGCTAGGGTCATGTGCATGCACTATGCCCAGACCAAACTTTTCATTATTTTTCCTGAGAGAATGAGATCAACAGAGATACAGGAAGGGAGAGACACCTTGGCACTCTCATGGGGTGATGGTCCTTGAACCTGGGCCATGTGCATGGTAAGACACACACCCTCCTGAGTGAGCTATCTCCCAACATGGAAAGAAATCTCTTATCCCATGCCTTATAGGAGTTGTTGGTTACAAGTGTGCACTCTGGTCCAAGAGTGACTGTACCAGTAGTTTGTTCTGTGGTGGCAATTTGTATCCTAGACGTGTTAACTTTGTTAACTTTTCTGCAGAAAAGTCATTTCCAAATTTAACTACCTTTCCCAATAGGAAAGTTCATCTTTAAATTTTAAGGTGTTATTAGGAAGCCATCCACAAAAAGCCTTCTAACAGAGAAGTTATGGCAATTATATATATATATATATATATATATATATATATATATATATATATGAACATATTTCATGAGGAAAAGATATCTTTTTTCATTATTTGTCCTTAAGATTATGTGGACAACTGAAAAAGTATTTGGATGTGTTTCCTTCCCAGCCCTAGCAAATAATTACACAGTAAGAGAAAGGTTAGAATCTCTTAGTCATTGTCTGCCACATTGTCTCCCACTAAAACGGTTGCTCCAGTTGGCAAAACCAGGTAGTCAGAGGTAGCAGCAGGTAGATCTTTTTACTCTAGCATTCCTGGTCTATAGTTTTTGTAGTCCTGGTCCAATCTTGAGAAAGAAAGGCAAGAGAATGAGAAGAAATGAAAGAAACTGAAGGGAGATGACAATGTAGATTTGACCTTTTCTTGTTTACTTTTAATAAGTCTTTTAAAATATATTCTTATTTACTTATCATTTGATAGAGACACAGAGAAATTGAGAGGGAAAAGGAGATGGAGAGAAGGAAAGAGACAGAGGGACATCTGTAGCCCTGCTTTACCACTTGTGAAGCTTTCCTCCTGCGGGTGGGGAACAGGGGTTTGAACCTGGGTCCTTCTGCTCTGTAATATGTGCACTTAACCAGATGCACCACTACTTGACCCCCAGATTTGACCTTTCTGTGTCAGCCTTATCCTCTTTCTTCATGAGCATTTCCAAGATATTCTGTCTGCAGGGCCCTCACACTCTCTTTGTGTCTTCTTTGTGTGTTGTTCTCCCCCCCTTTTTAATTATTTTTTTATAATACCAGAGCCCTAATAAGCTCTGGTATTGAACCTGGGACTCATTATTATTATTATTATTATTAGCATCATCATCATCATCATCATCATCATCATCATACCAGCGCCCTGATGAGCTCTGGTATTGAACCTGGGACTTCTCAGCCTCAGGTATGGAAGTCTTTTGCATAACCATCATGCTGTTTCCCCCACCCTGTATCTATTCTTCCTAATGTCCTCCCAGAGTTTTCTGCAGCATAGCTGTTTAAAGGTAGAAGACAAATGTTAGAATCCCACAAGATTCTCAAGCATGAGGTCCTGAGTGCAATCCCTGAGTTTAGTCCCCAGCACTATCTATCCCAGAGTAATGCTCTGGTTCTCTCTTTCTCACTCTGTCTCATTAATAATTAGTACCTGTAGATTATGCACCATGCCACATGTGAGGCCCTGCATTCCAATCTCAGCACCACATGGGAGCACCATGGACAGCACCGGGGGGGGGGGATGGTGGAGTGGTGCTGTAGTGTCTTTCCTCTTTCTCTTTACATCTCCCTCTCTCCTCTCTAAAAAAATGAAGAAAATGTCTGAGTGAAACACCTATAACAGGGAGATGAGAAGATGTATTCATGTGTCAACAATTGTACTTTGATCCATTAACTCCTCCTCTAATAAAGTAAAAATAAATAAAAAAAAGAAAATTTCGAGTATGTAGACAGCATAGTAGTTAAACAAAAGACTCTCATGCCTGCTACTCTGAGATCCCAGGTTCAATTTCCAGCACCACCATAAGCCAGAGCTGATCAGTACTCTGATCTGCCTGTCTCTGTATCTCTCTTTCTTTAAGGTAAATAAATAAAATATTAAAAGAAGTAAAAAATGTCTGAGCAATGGTATTGAGTTTGCATGACACCCAATACTACATTAAAAAAATTAAGTGTTCAATTTTCATGATAAATACAGCTTTTTATTTTGATAAACCATGCATCCCATAAAATTATAATTGTGTTTAGTTTTGTAAGTATAATTATAGTATCGGCAAATATTTTGTTATCTTTCCATTTTAAAAGTACATGTATTGCTGTAAAGATACGGCTTCAGGGGATCTGGGCAATGGCACAGCGGGTTAAGCACACATTATACGAAGCACAAAGACCTGTGCAAGGATCCCGGTTTGAGTCCCCAACTCCCCATCTGTACGGGTCTCTTCAATAGCTCTGAAGCAGGCCTGCAAGTGTCTTTCTCTTCCTCTCTCCTCTCAATTTCTCTCTCTATCCTATCCAAAAAAAAAAAAAATGGAAAAAATGGCCACGGGGCAGTGGGTCTGTAGGGTAGGCACCAACTCCCTAGAGGAAAAAAAAAAGAAAGAAAGAAAGAAAAGATAGAGCTTCAGAAGTTGTTCAGTTTCCTGAAATGTAACTTTAGGAAAGCTTTGTGAGGGGTTGGGCAGTGACATATCCAGTACAGTGCAGATATCACTAGGTGCAAGGACCTGGGTATAAGTCCCCAGTCCTCACCTGCAGGGGGAATTTTCATGAGCAGTGAAGCAGTGCTACCAGCTATATCTCTTTCTCTCTCCCTTTATCCCTCCACCCCATTTCTCTCTGTCTCAAAAAAAAAAA
Organism: Erinaceus europaeus; assembly: GCF_950295315.1. Classification (NCBI taxonomy): domain Eukaryota; kingdom Metazoa; phylum Chordata; class Mammalia; order Eulipotyphla; family Erinaceidae; genus Erinaceus; species Erinaceus europaeus. The sequence goes on from NC_080162.1 coordinate 157,579,838, forward strand.
AGGCAACCAGAAGTAAGGGATTTGTTATGGAGACATAGAGACCCAGCAGTGGTGGCAGACAAAAGGGAGGAAGGAAGAAAGTTAGTTTTGTGGGGCCAGGAGATACCATACCCAGTAGAGATATACACCGTGCCATGTACATACCCTGGGTGTGAGCCTAGGTACCACACAGGAGCACTGTGGATCACACCTGGGAGAGCTCCTTGAGTGGCAAGATAGTAATCCTGTGGTGCTTCTTCTCTCTGTGTTTGTCTTCCTCCCTTTTCTTTTCTCTCTCTCTCTCTCTCTCTGAAATGAAAGACAATTTTATTTTTAAAAAATTATCCTAGGATAAAGAACTCTGGTGGTGAGAATGTTATGGAATTATGCCCCCTATTATCTTATAATTTTGTAAATCAATATTAAATCACTAATAATAAATAAAAATTAAAATCAACTACCTGAGAGAAAAAGAAATTGTCCCTGAGAGGCCATTCAGTGGTGACATCGCATATGCATAAGACCATGGGTTCATTATCAGTATTGCAAATAAATAAATAAATAAATAAATAGTGCTGCGCTCAGAGTTCTAGAGTTTACTGAGAGTCTCCTGGACTGTCCCTGGTATCCCCATGTGCCCATGTGCTGGCATCTTCCATATATGGTGGCACTGGCTTCCAGCTTCTTCTTGTCTTTGCCTGTTCTTCACATGAGTCTGAATTTTAGATAATAGCTCAGAGTATCTGGCTATAGCTAAAAATAAAAATTAGTCATTAGCATCTTCTAAATAAGCAAACACTATTAAATTCAAATATAACTTTTCTGTGTTGTACCCATAATATACGTACGTAGCCTTTCACAAGGGAAGACTCAGTCCTTGGAATATTAATAGTGACTACACCGAAAAGAGTTTCATGGTGATTAATTGAAAAAAATTCAATACTTGTTTTACAAGTATTACTTTTGATTTCATGCTGCCAGGGCCTTACATATAAAGAATTCTACCACTCCCAGGTTGATTTCTTTCATTAGTTTTTGACATAGACACAAACAGAGGAGAGATACCAGAGCATTACTTCACCATCCATCACGCTTCCCCTGGAGGCTGTCTTGGTGCTCCTATGTGGGGCTAGAACTCAAACCTGGGGCTCCTCACTTGATAAGATGCATGTCCTTCCAGCTGAGCTCTCTCTTGGCCTGGGTGTTTTTATCACAGTGTTTTTTGAAGTCTATGCTCAAATGTATCTGTTAAGCCAGCGATATATTACACACAGCAACCCCAGCCTGCCACACAGCCCTATCTCCATGGGGTATTATGGCACTCCACACATGTAGGGAAGTTGGTAATCTCTGTTAATATGTGGACAACAGTGTTTATCTTCCTGTTCTGTACAAAGAAGAGAAGTTATTTTACACTCCTTTTTGTTATCATGCTCTTAGTTTTACTGTTTCTTCACAAAGTGACTCCAGAGCAAAATCCATCATCTGTGAACTTTGAGAGCAAAAACAGCAACAAAATAGACTAAACAAATAATGACCTGAATAAGTATGAGAATATCAGATGGCCAACAAGTTATTAGTACTTATTCTGGGCAGAGAAACCCCTGTATGTTCTGAACATGTGTTTTTTTCTACACCTTAAAGTCCAACAGCTGGGAACTAGTCTCTCCCTATTTTTGAGGAGAGCTTGGAGGGCTAAAGCTTCAGTCACCTTTGTGGGGTTTGACGGCATGTAGAAATCAGAGTTAGAGGGGGCTGGGCAGTGGTGCCCTTGGTTTAGCGGACTCATTACCATGTGCAAGGATCTAGGTTTGAGCCCACATACCCCACCTGCATTGGGAGACACTTCATGAATAGTGAAGCAGATCTGTCTGTAGGTGTCTTTCTCTCTCCCTCTATCTTCCCCTCCTGTCTCAATTTCTGTACTAATAGAAATAGAAAAAAAAAAAAAGAGGAGGAGGAAGAATAAGATGAAGGAGGAGGAGGAGAAATGGCTACTAAGGTGTGTGTGTGTGTGTGTGTGTGTGTCTGTGTGTCTGTGTGTCTGTGTGTGAGTGAGAGAGATTAAAAAATGAACCAGAGCAGTGAACTCATGTATGTGCAAGGCCTGCATTCCACACACACAAATAATACTGAATAAAAGTTAAAAGAAGAGAAAGAGACTCAGAAACAAAAAATACTGAGTGCATGGTGAGCAGCTGTGACAGGATATTCCTGGAGAGCCTCCTGAGAATGACATTTGATGAGCCCTTGGCCAACAGGCTGGCCTCCACAGCTTCCCTCCTCAGCTCATTTTGTCCTTGCCTTTTGTTTATTTTCTTGAAATTGACCCAGACCCCAAACATTCATAGTAATGACATTGGCCTTGGTGTCTCTGTAGGTCTCTGCTGCATGACAGGGTCCCCCTTGTGATCTGAGCCAGGAGCCAAAAGAGTGTGAATATATTTGGTGCCTTTTCTAGTATGATGCTAAGACCTTTACTTCCAAGATCTTAGTTTTTCTTTGTTAATTATTATTATTATTTTAAACTTTTTACAATATTTATTTTTCCTTTTGTTGCCCTTGTTGTTTTTTAGTGTTGTTGTAGTTATTATTGTTGTTGTTATTGATGTCATCATTGTTGGATAGGACAGAAGAGAAATGGAGAGGGGGGAGAGAAAGACACCTGCAGACCTCCTTCACCTCCTGTGAAGGGACTCCCCTGCAGGTGGGGAACCAGAGGCTCAACCGGGATTCTTACTCCAGTCCTTGCACCTTGCGCCATGTGTGCTTAACCCGCTGAGCTACTGCCTGACTCCCTTTAGTTATTATTTTTAAGAAAGATAGATCCTACTTTTTTTAGAGAGAGAGATAGAAATTGAGAGGGAGGGGGTAAAGAGAGGAAGGGAGAGAGACACCTACAGCATTGCTTCATTAATCAAGAAGCTTTCCCACTACAGGTGGGGGGGCTGGGGCTTGAACCCAGGTCCTTGCACACTGTAGCATGTGTGCTCTACCAATTATACCACCACTCAGCCCCTTTTAGTTAATTATTAAGGAAGGCATCAAGTTTGTTTTTTGTTTTTTGGTTTTTGGTTGTTTTGTTTTTGTTTTTTGCCTCCAGCATTATCACTGGGGCTCAGTGGCAGCACTACTAATCCACTGCTCCTGGCGGCCATTTTTTCCACTTTATTGGGTAGGACAGACAAAAATTGAGAGGGATGGGGAAGATGGACAACTGCAGACCTGCCTCACCACTTGTGAAGTGACCTGCAGGTGGGGAGTCGGGGGTTTGAACCAGGATCCTTGTATTTCGTACTTAACTTGGTGGCCACTGCCAGGCCCCCGGCATCAAGATTTTAAAAATGTGAACAACTGAAGGCTGGGCAGTAGTGTAGTGGGTTAAGCACACATAATATAAAGCGAAAGGACCTATGTAGGGATCCCATTTTGAGCCCCCAGCTCCCTACCTGCAAGTGGCTCACTTCAGAAGTGGTAAAACAGGTCTGCAAATGTCTATCTTTTTCTTCCCCCTCTCTGTCTTCCCCTCCTCTTTCAATTTCTCTCTGTCCTATCGAATAAAAATGAGGGGAAAAAGACCTCCAGGAGCAGTGGATTCATAGTGCTGGCACTGAGCCCCAGTGATAACCCTGAAGGTAAAAAATAAATTAATTTAATTAATAGCCAGGTGGTATGATCTTCTTTCCAGTCCTCATATAGTCCCTATGTAGCCATTTCAGTGGCTATGTCAGACTGGACTGTGCAGATGAGTCGTGATATAATGAATAATTTCCCTTCTGTTCTCATGCAGTCAGATGTGAAGGTCTGTCTGTATGTCTCTGTGGCCCTGTGTGAAGCATCACTCTTGGACCTTGGGTGATGTCTGCTCTCTGTCTTCACCTGCCTGCTCACTGGTAGGTGCTCAGTCCTGTTTGGTGGTGAGCACCTTGGACAACTCCTGTTCTCCCTCCAGGACAGCCGGACTCTTCAGCTTGATTGACTCCCTGTGGCCTCCAGCAGAGCCCTTGAGAGCTCCTGGCCCCTACCTGGTCTGTGGAGAGGTGAGCCCTGCTTCTGAAAGCTGCCCTGTCACCACCTCCTTTGTACTAGGTGTCAATCCAGGTACTAGCCCACAGTGTACATCCTACGTCCGGACTCACCTCAAGGTCCAGACCCCCCAGCAGCAGCACCCCCACTCCTCACCTCCAGCTGCCTGTGCTCTTTTTGAGCTTAAAGAAGGGTGGTGCTTCTATACCATAGTTACCAGGAGCCATAGAAATAGTCGGTCCTTGCAAAGCAAGATACAAGGCGTTTTTCCCACCTCCTCTCATCCTGAGCGGAACCACCACTCAGTTACATTAGAGCAGAAACTCTTAACCACCCACTGAATAAATCCATGGAGTTCATACAACCACCAGATGAGTCAGGAGTTCCCTGACTGCTGTGTCCCTTCCTCTCCATCTTGAAGCTGGACAGCAGGCTGCCTGGGACTGGGGCCAGTACTCCCAAAGCCAACCACCCTGATGTGGAGCAGCTGGGTGATGGCTCCACACTGTGCTGGATCTGACAATAGTGTCCCAAGTTCCCATTGTTGATGATTCAAGAGAAAGAAGCTTCCAATGTCCATTTCCAGCTTATGTTAGAGGACATGGTTTCATAGAATGTATGTTCTACTCTGAATAATACAGTCTTAAAATGAAATATTGAATTAGTAGTACACTTAAAAGTACAAAAGATCTTGCACTTGGTCTCAGTGATCAATAGAAAGTAACAAGATCCATTTCTTTTTTTTCTTATTGTTGTAGTTATTATTGTTATTGATGTCATCATTGTTAGATAAGACAGAGAGAAATGGAGAGAGGAGGGGAAGACAGAGAGGGGGTGAGAAAGATAGACACCTTCAGACCTCCTTCACTTCTTACAAAGTGACTCCCCTCCAGGTGGGGAGCCGGGGGCTCGAATCGGGATCCTCATACCGGTCCTTGCGCTTCGTGCCATATGAGCTTAACCCACTGCGCTACCACCCAACTCCCCACTTTATTTATTTTTAAAATATTTTATTTATTATTTATTGCATAGAGACAGAGGAATCAAGAGGGAAGGGGGAGATAGGGAGAGAGAGAAAGACCTGCTTCACTACTCATGAAGCTTTCCCCTGCAAGTGAAGGACCGGGGACTTGAACCTAGGTCCTTGTACATGGTAACATGTATGTATGCTCTCAACCGGATGAGCCACCACCCATCCTCTGCTTTCATTTTAAACAGGAAAACACTCACTTGCCTCCTCCCAGCTTCTGCTACATCCTCACTACTCACCCAGATCTGGGACGAATTGATGTCACTGAAGACCCCATTTCCAAGTTTTACCAGCCTCCAGTAACTCGCTCCTTAAGGGATGTCCTCCAGGTAATGTTTCTGTTTCCAAAAATGTCTTCAGCTACCTTTGCCGTATCCATGTATTTCATATGCAGTTGCTAATCTGTCTCCATGCCTTTTCAGACTGTTCATCCGGGCACCCGCTGCTGTTTCTATGCCCAAGTAATTTATCAAAGACCACAGGTAAAAGTCTCACCTGGTCCCTCCCTTTCTCTTCTCCAAAGGTTATAGCATAGAAAATGGATTAAAGGATCATCTTTCTTAGAAATTAGTCGAGTACCGAAATAGAAAAAATTGTTTTTTTGCCTCCAGCGTTATTATTAGGGTTCAGTACCTGCACTACAAATCCACTGCTCCTAGAGGCCATTTTTCCCATTTTTGTTGCCCTTGTTATTATTATTATTATTTCTGTTGTTGTTGTTGGATAGGATAGAGAGAAATCAAGAGATATGGGAAAAACAAAGAGAGGGAGAGAAAGATAGTCACCTGCTTCACCTCTTGTGAAGTATGCAGGTGGGGAGCCAGGGGCTTAAACTGGGATCCTTATGCCAGTCCTTGCACTGCATGCCATGTGCACTTAACCCACTGCGGTACCACCGCCCCCCAGAAAAAAAAATTTTTTAATCTTTTTTATATTTATCTATTTTCCCTTTTGTTGCCCTTGTTTTTTTTATTGTTGTTGTAATTGATGTCGTAGTTGTTAGATAGGACAGAGAGAAATGGAGAGAAGAGGGGAAGACAGAGAAGGGGAGAGAAAGATAGGCACCTGCAGACCTGCTTCACTGCCTGTGAAGCGACTCCCCTGCAGGTAGGGAGCCAGGGGCTCAAACCAGGATCCTTATGCTGGTCCTTGCGCTTTGTGCCACATGTGCTTAACCCGCTGTGCTACCACCCGACTCCCCAGAAAAATATTTTTTAAATCCACTTATGATCCTACAATTTTGTTAATCATTATTAAATCACTAATATAAATTTTAAATGAAGGGTAAAAAAACCAATTATGAGATAGCTGACTTGGAGAACATGGCCCAGGTTTAAGCCTGGCCCCCACCACACTGAAAGAAGCTTTAGTACTGTGGTATCCTTCTCTCTATCTGTGTCTCTGCCTTTCTATCTGGGGGTGGATTCGGTGGATTTGGGTGGTACACCAGGTTAAGCACACACATTACCATGCTTGAGGATCTGCCTTCAAGTCCCTAAACTCTATTTTCAGGGAAAGATACTTCATGAGTGGTGAGGCAAGTCTGCAGGTGTCTTTCTTTCTTTCTTTCTTTCTTTCTTTCTTTCTTTCTTTCTCTCTCTCTCTTTCTCTCTCTCTCTCTCTCTCTCTCTCTCTCTATCTATTTTCACCTCCCCTCTCAATTTCTATCTGTCCTATCAAATGAAAAATAAAGGGGGTGTGGGGGATGGCCACCAGGAGTTGTGAATTCACCATGCAGGTATTAAAGCCCAGTGATAACCCTGGTGCAAAAAGAACAAAGGAAGAAAAGGAGGGAGAAAGGGAAGGGAAGGGAAGGGAAGGGAAGGGAAAGAGAAAGGAAGGATGAAGAAGGGAGGAAAGGGAAGGGAACAGAACGGAAAGGAAGGGCAGGGCCTGGAGCAATGAAGCTCCAGTGAAGAAAAAAAAAATAATATAGTTAAAAATAGATGTAAAAGAATCCACTCATGCACATGCCCTGTGCAGGGGCGGCCTGCCTATCACTGTGTCACGCACTGGGTGTAAGACTGAACAGACTCAGCCCCGCACAAGAGAGCATCTGTCCAATGATGGCAGTTCCTTTCTGCTCCATAGGCAACTTCAAGAAAAGAAGAGAAGCTGAGCAGGCAAGCTTCTAAAAAAAATCTTCTAAACTATCTAAAAATCATGATTTGACATCAGTATCTCAAACTCTAGACCATCACTACAGAATTAAGTCTTTATTGGTTAAAAAAAAAAAAAAATCAGAATTGAGTCTTGAGTCTTGGGTCTCCATTCTCACATTTAGAACTCCCTCATCCAACTGTGAGAAACCAGCTCCTATCTGTGAATGTCACTGGTTCTGCCTCATAGACTCCATGTCACGATGCTTGCAGCTTGAGCACAGCCACAGTGCCAACTGAGCCTGAAGCAAGCGAGATCCTTGTCACCTAGTCCCACAGGCCACAGGGCCTTCCCAGCCAGATCTGGTCTCTGCTTGCATCTGCTGATGATCCTAAACCCTAGCCAAGGGAGAAAAACAGTGTACTGATAGCAACCATGAAAATATACTTAATCATTTTTATAGGTAAATAATGAAGAAGAAAAATATATGTATGATAGGGTAGAAGAAATAGCGTAATGTTTACGCAAAGAGACTCTTATATCTGAGGCTAGCTCCAGAGTTTCAGGTTCAGTTCCCTGCAGCACATAGCCAAAGCTGAGAAGTGCTCTGGTTAAAAATATACATATGATAAAAGAAAAATAAAAAGCTGTTACAGACACAACACATTTTTGACACCCAACTTATACCAGGACCTTGTATGAAGTCTGAGGACAAGTAAGATGTATTTCTGCCTTCATTATTTTGGGCTGCTGTTAAAAATTAAAAAATCCACTGGCAGAGTAGCTTAAGCAGCAAGCATTTAATTCTCACAGTTCTAGAGTATAGAAGTCTGGTATCAAAGTGTCTGTGTGGTCAGGTTCTTGGTGAGAGTCTTCTCTTGGTTCAAAGAAAGACATCTTATTGTGGAGGACAGAGACAAAGCAGTAAGTTCTCCCCCATTGCCTTATTTTATTTTATTTATAAAAAGGAAACACTGACAAAACCATAGGATAAGAGGGGTACAACTCCACACATTTCCCACCACCAGAATTCCGTATCCCCTCCCCTCCCTTGATAGCTTTCCTATTCTTTAACCCTCTGGGAGATCAGCTGGGGCCCTATTCGGGGAGTCCAGAGATTCCCATACAAACATGATGGGCCTAGACCTCAAATAGATCCCTCTCTCCATTGTTACTGGTTATCTTTATCAGAAACAACAAAACAGACCCCTCTGTGGGCCCCCATAGGACCTTGCCCTCAACTTGGATCAACAACAATAGAGAATGTTCATCCTCCAAAGAGAGGCTGGACAACATACTCTGTGCTACACCTGAGGAAGATGGATCCTAATATTGGGCAGCTTGGAACATTCCTACTCATGACCACAGAATGTGAGCTTGGATCTTCAGGCATGCAGAGGCCACATAGGATCCTAAGCTGAATATGGGTCCCAGATCAGATCAAATCGATGGGGTTTACAGCCAACAATATTTATACACCCATTGCCTTTTCATCTAATTTGTTTGCATACTTGCCTGTTTTCTCATCTCTGGAGCGTCAGTGTTCTTTGCTATCTTTTTCAAATAGAGACAGAGAGGCAAAGATAAAAGAAAGAGAGGGAAGGACATCACAGCACTGAAGTTTCCCCCAGTGCAGGGAAGCTAAGCTCAAACCTGGGTCAAAAGCATGGCTAAGCAGCAGACTATGCAGGTGAACTGTCTTCCCAGCCTTTCACCCATCTTTTTCTTATAAGAATACTTGTTCCATCATGAGGGCTCTCCCCTTAACATGGAATTCTCTTCTTCTCCATTTCAATTACTTCGGGGGTTTGAACTCAACATATGAATGTCTATCAGGGAGGAGTGGGGGGAGGTAACATAAAATTCTATTCATAAAAATTCCTAAATCTTAGGAAACTCAAATCTAGCCAGAGAAAAGCATGTATATATACTAAGTATAGAACAGCTTGATCGGGGAGTCAGGCAGTAGCACAGCTGGTTAAGCACACATGGCACAAAGCACAAGGACCGGCGTAAGGATCCCGGTTCGAGCCCCCGGCTCCCCACCTGCAGGGGTGTCGCTTCACAAGCGGTGAAGCAGGTCTGCAAGTATCTGTCTGTCTCTCCCCCTCACTGTCTTCCCCTCCTCTCTCCATTTCTCTCTGTTCTAACAATGACAACATCAATAACTGCAACAACAATAAAAAGCAACAAGGGCAACAAAAGGAAAAATAAATAAATTTAAAAAAAACTCTATTAAAAAAAGAACAGCTTGGTCATGAACTTTTGTCTGTTAATGGACAGAGATAAAAAGGAAAAGAGTGGTTTGGGGAGACAGCATAGTGGTTATGTAAAAAGACTTTCATGCCTGAGGCTCCTAAGTCTTGGCTTCAACCCATGGCACCACCATTAGCCAGAGCTGAGCAGTGCCTGGTTTAAAAAATAATAATTGGGGGGGTCGGGCGGTGGTGCAGTGGGTTAAGCGCATGTGGCACAAAGCGCAAGGACCGGCGTAAGGATCCCGGTTCGAGCCCTGGCTCCCTACCTGCAGGGGAGTCGCTTCACAGGCAGTGAAGCAGGTCTGCAGGTGTCTATCTTTCTCTCCCCCTCTCTGTCTTCCCCTCCTCTCTCCATTTCTCTCTGTCCTATTCAACAGCGAACAACATCAACGATGGCAATAATAATAACCGCAACGAGGCTACAACAACAAGGGCAACAAAAGGGGGAAAAATGGTCTCCAGGAGCGGTGGGTTCATGGTGCAGGCACCGAGCCCAGCAATAACCCTGGAGGGGAAAATAATAATAATAATAGGGCCAGGCGGTAGCGCAGCAGGTTAAGTGCTTATGGTGTGAAGCCCAAGGATCCCGGTTTGAGTTTTCCAGCTCCCTACCTTCAGGGGAGTCGCTTCACAAGCAGTGAAGCAGGTCTACAGGTGTCTGTCTTCCCCCCCCCCCCTCTGTCTTCCCTTCCTCTCTTGATTTCTCTCTGTCCTATCCAACAACAATGGCAGCAATAACAACAACAATAATAGCAACAACAGTGATAAACAACAAGGGCAACAAAAGGGAAAAAATGGCCTCCAGGAGCAGTGAATTCATAGTGCAAGCACGAAGCCCCAGCAATAACCCTGGAGGCAAAAAAAATAAAATAAAAAATTGTGACTTCTCCCTGAGTGGGTCAGAGGACAAGTGTGCTGTGCCAGGGGGCCTTGCCCAAACAGAGCCCTTGAACATGGTGCAAGGTCAGGGCTCATGGGCACAGCCCTGGCAGTGGGAGCTGGCAACCAAGTGCCAGATCTTTTGCATTTTTAAATATCTGCTGAAACAACATCGAAAGCTCTTGACATTAATAAAATAATTTAGATTACTATTGATTTTTATAAAATGATTTGGATTGTAAGCAGAACTCTGGAGCTGATAGTCTGATGCATGTCTCTGAACTGCAGCTGAGCTCATTGCTGCTTCTGGAGCAGAGGGAGATCTGGCTGACAGTGACTGATGTGACTCTACAAACTCAAGGCGAGGATGACGCAGGCCTCCCCCACACCATGCTAGTCTGCGTGACCTCTGGCTGTATGCTGGCCCCTGACGTACAGGAGGCACTCACCGAGGCCGCCCCTCACAACTTCCTCTTCAGGGACGCTCTGCGAGACCAGGGTATGCTTTCTCCAGGCCAACTCTGAGCCCAGTGGCCTTGGTAGATGCCTCAGAACATCTCTGTGGCTTCTGGATGCCTCTGTATTGCTTTAGATCTTCAGGCCCTTCAGAAAGGCCACTGTGGGGCCGGCTTCTGAAGTGGAACAGGAACACACCACCAACCCTGAGCTTTCACTGCCCTCTGTCATGGGTACCTGAGCAGACTAGCTAACACCTCATGTACTGAGAGGCCCTATGAGAGAGGTGTCCTTTGAGAGGAACTATCTGTTAGCAGCACATTGTACAGGTATAACAGTCCTCCCAAGCTTTTGCCTTTAAAACAAACAAAAAGCTCCAACATAGGGCCCAGGGATAGCTCACTCAGTGGAGCGCACACTGAGTTCAAGGTCACATGGGAGCATCTGCATGGAGGAAGCTACAGGGTTCCTTTACGCACTGTTTGTGTATAGAGAGGGGCCCTGAAGCTGTGCCCCTTGACATACTCAACTTGTAGGAGGCTGGCAAAGGACACTGTCGTGTTGGCAGGAGAATTCGCATTGCCCTTCAGTGCTTAGTAATCTGCCCTGTCTCTGTTGGCAGGTTGGCTTGTTTGTGCAGAACGAACTGTGCTCTTGCTCCAGAAGCCCCTTCTTGGCATGGACACTCAGACTGGCTCCTATGAACTGACCGGCTCCCCGAGGCTCGATGAGCTGGGACCCAACACTCAGGTCAACTCCATCTGCAGTGTGCAAGGTGGGTAGTTCATCTTGGTAGGAATGGTTTCCATGTCTCTTTAAATGTATTACTTTCTTTTTTAATAAAATATTTTTATATTTATTCATTTATTTATTTTCCCTTTTGTTGCCCTTGTTTTTCATTGTTGTTGCTGTTGTTGTTATTGGTGTCATTGTTGTTATGTAGGACAGAGAAAAATGGAGAGAGGAGGAGAAGATAGAGTAGAGAGGGGGAGAGAAAGATAGACACCTGTAGACCTGCTTCACCGCCTGTGAAGCGAGTCCCCTGCAGGTGGGGAGCCGGGGGCTCGAACCGGGATCCTTATGCCAGTCCTTGCGCTTTGTGCCACGTGCACTTAACCCGCTGCACTACTGCCCAACTCCCAAATGTATTACTTTCTAATAACTTCTCTTCATGCATCCAGCAAGTGTCTCCTGAGTGTCTGACTGAGTCCAGGCACAATTCTCACCTCTCAGACTTCGGTCTGCGTAAGAAACACCTGAGTCAGACAGAGCACTGCAGCATTCTTGGTGGCGAGCCTCTCCCTGACTTGGGCACCTAGAGCCTACACCCAAGGAGTAGGAGGGAATAGTTAGGTGAGGGGTAAGGTCAGGAAGAGAATAGGACTCTCTAAGGAACTGGTATGCACTGTGGCCTGGGAGGAAGCAAGGAGGATCTAGGTAGAGGGAGTGACCCTAGATAAGGCTAAAAGGACAGCCCAGCCACGAAGTGGATAGGCCCCACGGAAGAGTCCGCTGCCTTCTCTCCTCATAAGTTGCATGGCCCAGTTTCTGTCTCTACCAGCTCTGGACACAGTCCACAGCCATGAGGCAGGGGAGAAGTGATGAGAGAGAAGTCAGTCTGTAAGTGAACTTAGAGGGGTATTGACAGGTCAGGTGGTGAATTTAGAAGATGCCAGCCACAGACAGGCCTGTGACAGCCCCCAAGGCTCTGACTGTCACAGAGGTGAGAGATCAGGGAAGCAGGTCTGGGGGAGAGGCTGGCCTGGTGGGAGCAGTCTCAGCTCTGACACAGAGAGTTTGTGTGTTTGATGTTCCTGAGCAGGAGCCCTTTCTGTGGAGCTTTCCTTAATGTTCTTCCTAGTGACACCATTGCAGTACCAGGGATTGAACCTAGGCCTTCACTCACACTGTACCTGAGTTGATGGAAGCCATCTTCAGGGGTACCTACATGTTGTCCCTGACCTGGCACACTGAGGCACTTGCTTAACTAGAGCTGCATTTAGGACACTAAAGCATTCATTATTCCTTGAGTCTCAGTTTTCATTCACACCAGTGCTGAGCGATACAGACATGTGTTCCGGCTTCCACTGTGTAGGGCATAGAAGTTACAAATGTGGGGCCGGTGGTGGCACACCAGGTGAGCGCACATGTCACAGTGTCAAAAGGACCCAGGTTTGAGCCCCCGGTCCCCACCTGCAGGGAGAAAGCAGGGAGAAAGCTTCATGAGTGGTGAAGCAGTGTTGCAGGTGTCTCTCTGTCTCTCTCACCCCTTCCCTTTCAATTTCTGGCTGTCTCTATCCAAGAAATAAAGAGAATAAAAAATAAAAACAAAGAAGTTACAAATGTAGGCCAGCAAACAGCTCACTGGATAGTGCTCTGCTTTGTCATGTGTGCATGGCACAACCCAGGTTCAAGCACAAGTTGGAAGTTTGAATGCTGGCTGTCTTTAACTTTCACTGAGAGAGGGAGAGGGGGAGGGGGAGAGGGAGAGAGAGAGAGAGAGAGAGAGAGAGAGAGAGAGAAGTTATAAATGACCTTCCAACTTTCTCACTGCTCACTCAACTTCCTCCCCAAGTTATAGCAAAAGATACAATGAACCAAGTGTTTTCTGCTGTGGATAGAATTTCTCCGAGGTGTTCTTAGTGAAAGAAAGAGAATGGTGTTTTGAAACAGGCTCCATTGGGCCCATGTGTTTCTCTTTTATTAAGAAGTTATTTTCTGGGGGTCAGGTGGCAGCACAGCAGGTTAAGTGCAAGTGGCGCAAAACTCAAGGACCGTTTTAAGGATCCCGGTTCAAGGCCCCGGCTCCCCACCTGCAAGGGAGTCGCTTCACAGGTGGTGAAGCAGGTCTGCAGGTGTCTATCTTTCTCTCCCCCTCTCTGTCTTCCACTCCTCTCTCCATTTTTCTCTGTCCTATCCAACAACAAACGACATCAACAATAGCAATAATAACCACAACAAGGCTAAACAGCAAGGGCAACAAAAGGGGGGGAAATGGCCTCCAGGATCAGTGGATTCATGGTTTAAGCACTGAGCCCCAACAATAACCCTGGAGGCAAAAAAAAAGTTATTTTCTGTGCCCTCTAATTATAAACTGATAGGGCCATCATCTATTATAGGCTTTTTCTCCCCTTTTTCCCTCCTAGTAAATATGTCTAAGCATATTATTTTTCTTAGGGTCTTTTCAGATGAATTCACATTAGAGAACCTCATAGGTCTCCCTGTGAGAGCTTTGTGTGAAGGTTGCTAGTGTTGGGCAAGTGGGTGCCAGGTGTCACATGGGGAGGTGACCTGTCACATGGGGAGGTGACCTGACCTGCAAGCACAGAGACAACACCCAGGCACCATTAGTTTGCTCATCAAAAATTCTAGGCCTCAACTAATAAAGGATACCTAATGAGGAACCTCTGGTTGCTTTAATGATCTGAGCAGGGAAGCAGCCTCACCATCTTAAAAAAGAAGATTTGGTTCTTTCAAAGAGAGAGATTGAGGGAGACAGAGTGGGTGAAAGTAGGCGGGGAGAGACTTTCAGAGAGAGAGATTGAGGGGGAAAGGTGTGGGGGAAGAAGACCATGCATCATCCTGACGTGAACAGTGTTGGGGATTGAGCACTGGACCACACACTTGCAAGTCCTGCACTCTACCACTAAGCCACCTCCCTAGTCCTACCACCTTAAGTTTTTGAGGTGTTTGTTTATGCAGTTGGCTGGTGGTTTGGTTACCACCAGGGTTACTGCTGGGGCTTGGTGTCAATACTACAAATCCACTACTCCCAGTGGTCCCCCCCTCATTTTATTTTATTTTATATGACAGAGAGAAATCAAGAAGGGAAAGGAGATAAAGAGAGAAAGAGAAAGAGAGACACCTGCAAACCTGCTTTATCACTTGTGAAGCTTCCCCCTACAGGTGGGGAGCGGGAGCTTGAACCCTAGTACTTGTGCATGGTAATATGGGCACTCAGCTAGGTGCACCACTGCCCAGCCCCCCTAGTATCATAGAAGGGTTGTAAATGCCAGCCATGTGCATTCAGCCCCACCATGGCCAGCTAGGCCGATAGCAGAGGACTTGCGCTCTCTAAGCAGACACAACTGACCAGGACACTGGCTAACCAGAGTGATGTACTCTGGGATCACTCTCCAGTGACCAGGATCCCTGCACCTGGGAGTCAGGGCTCACTCTCTCTGTTGTATGGTTCTATGGGTCTTGACATATGTATAATATCATGTAACCACAATAACAGTATCACACAGAATAATTTACCTACCTTTGTTCCATCGATTATACCTCTTTTCTTACCACCCACCTCAAGTCCCTGGCAGACATTCATCTTTCTACTGTCTCAGTAGTTTTGCCCTTTCCACAGCATCATATAGTTGGGATCATGAAGTGCATCATAAAGTACCATTTTAGATTGACTTCTGTCACTAAACAATATCCATTTAAGATTGATCCTTCCAGGTTTTTTCTTGGCTTGATAACATTTTTATTTTTAGCACTTAATAATAATCTTTTTTAAAAAAAAATAAGATTTATTTGTGTTATTTTAATGTGAGAGATACAGAGGGAAAGACCAAGTACTGCTGGCCTGTGGTGGTGTGGGGGACTGGACCTGGGACTTTAGAGCCTAAGGCCTGAAAATCTTTCTGTATAACCATTATGCTATCTCCCCCACACTGAATAACATTCCACTGCATGGATATGGTATAGTTTATCTATTCACCTGCTGCAGGATTTCTCCTTTACTTCCATGGTTTGGAAATGATGAATAAAGCTGCTATAAATACTCAAACAAAGGTTTTTTGTTTTTTTTTTTTCATTGCCGTGTGGGTTAAGTGGGACTCAGTGCCAGCACGTTGAATTCACCACTCCCAGTGGCCATTCTCTCTCTCTCTCTCTTTTTTATTTGATATGGCAGAAAGAAATTGAGAGGGGAGGAGGAGGTAGAGAGAGATAAAGAGAGACACCTGCAGACCTCCCTCACTGCTCATAAAGTTTCACAGTCCTCCCTGCAGGTGGGTAGTGGGGGCTCAAAAGTGGGTCCTTGCACTTGGTAATGTGTATACTTAACCAGCTGCATGTTCCACCATCTGACCCCTCAAGGTTTTGTTTTTTTTTTTTAATTCTCTCTCTTCCCTTTCTTGTGTTAAATTATTTTTTCACTTGCTTTCTTTTTTTAAATTTTTTTAAATACCTTTATTTATTGGCTAGAAATAGCCAGAAATTGAGAGGGAAGGAGGAGTTAGAGAGACACTTGCAGCCTTGCTTCACCACTCATAAAGCCTTCCCCCTGCAGGTGGGGATCATGGACTCGAACCCAGCTCCTTTCATACTGTAACATGTCACTCAACCACACAGCCCTTTCACTTGCTTTATTTTATTTTTATTTTATTTTATTTTGCCTCCAGGGTTATCACTGTGGCCTGCACTACAAATTAAAAATCCACTGCTTCTCTGGACTTTATGATTTTTTTTGAATAGGACAGAGAGAAATTGAGAGAGGAGGGGAAGATAGAGAGGGAGAAAGACACCTGCAGACCTGCTTTACCGCCTGTGAAGCAACCCCCCTGCAGGTGGGGAGATGGGGGCTTGAACAGGGATCCTTGCACAGGTCCTTACGCTTTGTACTATGTGTGCTTAACCCAGTGAATCACTGCCTGGTCCCAGCTTTTAGGTAAATATCAGTTAAGTCCAATTGCCGAATTACTTAATAAAACTGTTGAGCTTATGGGAGTTAGGCAGTAGTGAAGCGGGCTAAGCACAGGTGGTGCAAAGCACAAGGACCAGCGTAAGGATCCTGGTTCGAGCCCCCAGCTCCCCACCTGCAGGGGAGTCGCTCCACAGGCGGTGAAGCAGGTCTGCAGGTGTCTTATCTTTCTCTCCCCCTCTTTGTCTTCCCCTCCTCTCTCGATTTCTCTCTGTCCTATCCAACAACAACAACATCAATAACTACAACAGTAAAACAAGGGCAATAAAAGGGAATAAATATTAAAAAAAAAAAAAGACTGTTAAGCTTTGTGAAAAAATTGCCAGTCTTCCAAAGTAGCTGTTCTATGTTGCGTTCCCTCCAGTAGGAAACGAAAGTTCTGTTGCTCCACATGCTCCCCAGCGTTTGATAATACCAGTAATTTAGATTTTTGCTATTTTAATAGGTGTATAGTAGGTATACCATTGTTACTTTACTTAACGCTTCCCTACTGACTTAATAATGTATGATGTTGAATATTTTTTCACATACTTTGTAAGGTCTTTGGTCAATTCTTTAATTAGGTTTTTCATGTTCTTTTTGTTGAATTTTAAGAGGCGTTTATCTTCAACAACAGCCCTTTACCAGATGTGTCTTTATTTTCCTTAAGTTTCCTATACTGTGCTTTCTTTCTTTCTTTTTTTTTTTTCTTCTCTAAATCCTCAAAAGTGGTGACATGTTCTAACAGGCTTTTCTTTTCCTTTGTAATTGCCTCCAAGTAGAACTTCTAGTTAAAAAAATAATAACAAGGATTGGGGAGATAGCATAATGGTTATGTAAAGAACACTTTCATGCCTGGGGCTCAGTCCCCAGCACCACCATAAGCCACAGATGAGCAGTGCTCCAGGAAGAAAGGAAGGAAGGGAAGGAGGGAAAAGAAGAAAGAGAGAAGGAAGGGAGGAAGAGAGAGAAGGAAAGAGATAAGGGGAGAAAGAAAGAAAGAAAAGAAGAAAAGGAAGTAAAAGAAAAAAGAAATCGAAGCTGAAAACTTGTCCCTCTAAATCAATCTACACTAGGTGTGCTCTTAGCTATTAGGATAGTATTCCACCAGTATTCTGTCAGTCTGATTCAGTTTCCTAAATCATGTAACTGTGTTCAGAATGTAGTTTATTTTTTCTTTGTAGATACTCATTGCCAAATTGAGAAAGTCCCCCTCTATCCCAAGATTATAGAGAGTTAATCATAAGTGGATGTTGGATTTTGACAAATACTTTTCTACACCTATCAACACAGCCATATAATCTTTTTCTCCTTTAGTTGTTTGATGTGATGGATTGATTTTTCATTAGTTGGTTTAGATTTGCTAGTTTTTTGTTTAGAATTTTTTTCTTCTAAAATAAAAGCTTAGTTTAATTGCTCTAGGTATTTCATTTTCATTTTCAGATATTCATTTCATTTTCAGATATTTTCTAGTATATGTAATTAGAGTTAGACATTTCTCTCAAGACTAGGCTGACTTTGCTTCATTTACTATACAAACTTTGATGTGTTTTTTTTTTATTATTTAGTACAAAATGCTTTTTAATTTAGAAGTGTTTGTTGTTTAATCTCTAAATATTTGGGTGTTTTCCAGCTAGCTGCTACTGATTTCTGCCTAATTCCATGGTGGCCTACTAGCAAACAGCGTTTTCGTTGTTGTTTTGTTGGTGTTTTTACTTTAAAACTTGCTGAGGTGTATTTTACGACATACTATGTGGTCTTCTTGGTGAATGTTCTTCTATGTCAACTTGAAAAGGTTTTGTTGGATGAAATTCCCTATAAAAGTCATCTCCAGTTGATTGATGGTGCTATTCAGTTCATCTGTGTCCTTTTTATTTTCTGCCTCTGGATGTCATTCACTGATAGAAAGTTGTTTGAAGTCTCCAAATATAATATATAATGGCTGGTGTGTTTATTTCTCCTTGCAGTCCTCTGTTTGCTTAACATTTTAATGATTTGTCGTTAGGTGCACATACATCAAGGACTATTATATATCTTCTTGGGGAATTGACCCCTTTGCCATTTTTAATGCCCTTCTCTCTCACCAACAGTTTTCCTTGTTCTGTAGTCCTCTGAAAATAATGTGACTGTCCCAGCTTTCTCTTATTAATCTTGGCATGGTATACCTCTTTTGATCCCTTTCCTTTCAACCTCTTTGTGTCTTTGTATTTGAAGTAGGCTTTTTAGAGACACAGGTTTGATTTTTTTGTTGTTCTTATCTCTTTTGTATATTTATTTTGCCACATGTAAAGTGGGTATTTATAAAATAGGGTTATAAGCTAGTATGTTTATAATTAATTCCTATTTATTGCTCTTGAGTTTTGTTTTCTATCTTTCCTCATTTGAGCTAGACATTTTAGATGATTCCCTTTTCTTTTCTCAGTGTATATATTATCCTACTTTAGAAAAGAGTAACATTTTTAGTGGTTGGGTCAAGAGATAGCTCACCTTATAAGGCTCATGCCTTGCTATGCACCCAGCCTGGCTTCAAGCCCAGGACCATGTGAGAGCACCCCTTGCACTGCGGGTAGCTCTGTTGCTGTGGCGTCTCTCCTTATCTCTGCCTAGATCTGAGTCAAAACTAAGGGGGAAAAATTCATTTTGGAAGTGGTGAAATCATGCATGCATGAGGCCTGATGCTACCAAACTAAGTGATGATGATGATGATGATTAAAAAATGTTTTGTTTGTCCTGGAGTTTGCAATATATAGGTATAAATAGCCAAGTGCAATATCACACACTGCTGTCCTGCTCAGGGGGGAATTGGGGGACCTGCTAACATCCCCTATGGCTCCGTCCTGTCTCTTATAACAAGGTAGCCATCTATCCTACTTACCTGAAAGGGTTAGGTACTGAATGTATAGTTGTTATTTATACTATTTGGAATAACACATGTAAGAGGTTTCATTTAGCCTTCCTTGACCTCCTATGGCTCCAGTTTCTGACCCTCACTGACTGGCATTCTAGTGCCCCCTTACTCCCTGTGTGTGAGCCTGGGGGCTATGTGACCTCATTGTCACCATGCTGCCAGATCCTCCACTAAGGACCAATTCATTTGGGATCAGGAGGAAACAAATCATCGGACACTGACACCACATAGCAAAGGCCATGAAGGGAGCCTGACTCCTGCCTCCCCACAGGGGACAGAAGCCCCAAGCCTGCACTCCAGATTGCTGTGGGCTTGCTCAGTTCTGACACCAACATTCCCACAAGCAGCCAGAGTCCTCACTGTTTTGTGAAGTCACATGAGCAGACACACCCCAGCCTGGCCCTGCTGTTCCTTCCTGTCACCAATGCTGGAGACTCAGTGCCTCTCTGCAGCAGGGTGGCTAGGTCTCCTCTGCCATTGGCATTAAGATCCTGGAAACCCATGAAGGTTATCTGCAAAAGATGGCACTTATTCCTTCTCTCCTTTCATTTTCTTTCTTTCCTCTTTTTACACCAGGATTATAGATGAGGCTTAGTGTCTACATGATGACTCTACTGCTCCCAATAGGCTTTTTCTCCCCCTTTCTTTTTATTATAGAGACAGAAAGAAGTAGGATGGGAGAGAGAGACAGAGAGCTTGCAGCACTGCTCCATTACTTTTGAAGCATCCCCACTGCAGGTGGGAGCCAGGAGGCTTGGACCTGGTCCTCACACATGGTGACTCGCACATACTACCAGGTAATTCACTATCAGTCCCAGCATTCCTTTTCATCTCCTCATTCCCCCAGAACCTGCCAAGTCCTTTTATTTTCTAGGGCAATGTTGTGTAATATCAGCTTTCTTTTCATTTTCTTTTAAAAATATTTTTATGACATCTTACTCATTCATGATTCCACAGCTTCAGGTCACTCTTTACAAGATTATTTATTTTAACTAGAGCACTGCTAAGCTCTAGCTTATGGTGGTGCAGGGGGTTCAACTAGGGACCTCCAAACCTCAAGCATGGAAGTCTGTCACATAAACCATTGTACTAGCAACCCAGCTCAACTTATTTTAGATACAGGCAGAAAGAGTGTGTGAAAGAAGAGATATGAGAGCTCTGAAGTGTCCCCCAGTGTCATTGTACTGCCATGTGGTACTGGGGCTTGGATTTGGGTCACCTACATGGCAAGACAGGCACTGTCCCAGGTGATCTATCTCTCCAGCATCACTCAGCCCAGATTACATGGGGCTTCCTCATAGACGCAGCCTTGCCTTTGATGCGGGAATGGGTGCCACCAGCACTGCGACATGTGTGTCTCTGGGTACGCAGGGATAGAGACTTGTCTTCACACCAGGTTTTCACCCCAACTAGAAGATGATAATCCTGAGTCCTAGCTTCTTTCAATGAGGAGGAAAAAACACGGTGTGGTAGAGTTGAAAGTCACTGGGAAACATCATAGATCAAGCAGACATTGTCAAGTAATCTGACAGCCAGTGCTTGTGCTGTGTCCCCTACCTAGGGAGCCACTGTGCCAACTGGGAAGGGCTAGGGTACTTCCCAAGAACTTTTTGAAAGGAACTTCTTTTATTCTAGTGCAGGTATAACTATCTATCACCTCCCAAGACTTCTTTATCCATCTAATTTCGGAGATGGAAAAGCATGGTAGGGGGCCGGGTGGTAGCACAGCAGGTTAAGCACACATGGCGCAAAGTACAAGGACCAGTTTAAAGATCCCAGTTAAAGCCCCCGGCTCCTCACCTGCAGGGGGGTTGCTTCACAAGGAGTGAAGCAGGTCTGCAGGTATCTATCTTCCTCTCCCCCCGTCTTCCCCTCCCCTCTCAATTTCTCTCTGTCCTATGGAACAACGACGACAGCAATAATAACAATAATAATAATGACGATAAACAACAAGGGCAACAAAAGAGAGAAAATAGCCTCCAGGAGCAGTGGATTTGTAGTGCAGGCACCAAGCCCCAGCAATAACCCTGGAGGCAAAAAAAAAAAAACAAAAAAAAAAGCACGGTAGACATACCCTTCTCAGTGCTGTACTGCTCCCATATGATACTGGGGCTTGAACCCAAAATAGTAAGGTAGGTGCTCTACAGAACAAGTTATCTCTTAGCCTCTGAAAGAACATTTTCTAAAATACAGAGTTTCATCTTCTTTTTAAGGGAGGAATCGAATAGTTTTTTAAAATTTTTTAACTTTATTTATTTATTTGTTATTGGATAGAGACAGAAAGAAATTGAGAGAGGAAGAGAGACAGAGAGACACCTGTAGACCTGCTTCACTGCTTGTGAAGCGACTCCCCTGCAGGTGGAGAACCGGGGGCTTGAACTGGGATCCTGACCGGTCCTTGTACTTTGCGCCACGTGTGCTTAACCTGCTGTGCTACCACCCAACTCCCAGAAACTTTGGGGAAGAGTATGGAAGGGCTTAGAAGATTGTGTGACCCAATACCCTTGACCTAGCTGATACATGACCTTTTTTTTTTTTTTGGAGGCATTATAGTCAACAGTAAATAGAGTTGTTGGTACATGTGTAACACTTTTCAGTTTTCTGCATAACACTTTAACCCCCACCTAGGTCCTTTTCCATCATTGTGCACCAGGACCTGAACTGCACCCTACCACTGCTCCCCCCCAAAAAAAAAAACCCTTTAATTTGGTGCACTACATCAAGCCCAGTCCAAGTTCTTCTTTGTGTTTTCCCTTCTGATCTTGTTTCTCAACATCTGTCTTTAAGTAAGATCATTCCATATTCATCCTTTTCTTTCTGGCTTATCTCACTTAACATGATTCCTTCAAGCTCCATCCAAAAGGAATGAAGAAGGTAAATTAACCCATTTTAACAGCTGAGTAGTACCATAATATATATATAACTTACTCAGCCACTCATCTGTTGTTGGACACCTGGGTTGCTTCCAGGTTTGGCTCTTACCAGTTGTGCTGCCATAAACATAAATGTACACAGATCTTTTTGGATGGGTGTGTTGGGTTCCTTAGGATATATCCCCAGGAGAGGAATTGCAGGGTCATTGGGTAGATCCATTTCTAGCCTTCTGAGAGTTCTCCAGAATTGGACCAATTTACATCCCCACCAGCAGTGCAGGAGGGTTCCTTTGACCCCACACCTCTCCAGAATTTGTTGCTGCTACATTTTCTGACGTATGACATTGTCACAGGAGTGAAGTGGTATCTCATTGTTGTCTTTATTTGCATTTATCTGACAATCAATAACTTGGAGCATTTTTTTTTTTCATGTTTGTTGGCCTTTAGGGTCTCTTCTTTGGTGAATATTCTGCTCATATCCTCTCTGCATTTTTGGATGGGATGACCAGTTTTATAGTAGATTGAAAGATATCTAGAGCCAGCAAGATAGCTCACCTGCATAGTGTGCTTTCTTTGCCATGTACAAGACCCTAGGTTTGGGACCAACCCCCACTGCACTGAAGGAAGCTTCAGTGCTCTGGCATCTCTCTTTCTCTCTTTAAATTTTATTTATTGATTTCCCCTTTTGTTGCCCTTGTTGTCTTTTTATTGTTGTTGTAGTTGTTGTTGTTATTGATGTCGTTGTTGTTGGATAGGACAGAGAGAAATGGAGAGAGGAGGGGAAGATGGAGAGGGGGAGAGAAAGTGCAAGTGGCGAGCCGGGGGCTCAAACCAGGATCCTTATGCTGGTCCTTGTGCTTTGCGCCACATGCGCTTAACCCACTGCACTACCACCCGACTCTCCACTCTCTCTCTATCTGTCTCTATCTCTTTCTGTCTCTCTGATCTATCTGGAAAAGTCAGCCTGAATTGGTAATACTCAGGTGATGTCTTAAGAAAAAAAAAAAGGTTAATTGGTGTATTGCACCAAAGTAAAAGACTCTGGGGTGGGTGGGGGGGAGGGTTCAGGTCCTGGAACATGACAGAAGACCTAGTGGGGGTTGTATTGTTATGTGGCAAACTGAGAAATGTTATGCATGTACAGACTATTGTATTTACTGTCGACTGTAAAACATTATTCCCCAATAAAGAATTTTTTTATTTATAAAAAGGAAACACTGACAAAAACCATAAGATAAGAGGGGTACAACTCCACATAGTTCCCACCACCAGAACTCCGTATCCAATCCCTTTCTCTGATAGCTTTCCTATTCTTTATCCCTCTGGGAGTATGGGTCCAGGGTCATTATGAGATGCAGAAGGTGGAAGGTCTGGCTTCTCTAATTGCTTCCCTGCTGAACATGGACATTGACAGGTCGTTCCATACTCCCAGCCTGCCTCTTTCTTTCCCTAGTGGGGCAGGGATCTGGGGAAACAGGGCTCCAGAACACATCGGTGGGGTTGTCTGCCCAGGGAAGTCTAGTTGGCATCATGTTAGCATCTAGAACCTGGTAGCTAAAAAAGAGTTAACATATAAAGCCAAACAAATTGTTGACTAATCATGAACCTAAAGGCTGGAATAGTGCAGATGAAGAGTTGGGGGTCTCCATTTTGTAGATAGTTAGTAGGCCTATTTTAGTTATATTCCAAAGGGCCCATGACTATACTAGTTTTTTTTTTTTTTTTTCTTTCCTGAGCCTGACATCTGATATGAAGGTGTATCCAAGTTATTGTCTGGGGAGATAATGTCATGGTTGGAAAAAGGAACAGAAAGCTGGATCAGAGAAGAGAGTAGCTCCCAAATATGGGAAAGGTGCACAAATATTGTTGACTATAACCAATAAAGAAATTTAAATTAAAAAAAAATATATATATATGGCAGAACAAAAATATTGAAAAGTGTTTCAATAAACTTGTGATCATATTGAGATGATAGTATATTGATTAGGCAAGATACTTTCACGCCTAAGGCTCCAAAGTCCCAGATTCAATCCCTAGCACCATTATAAACCAAAGCTGAGCAGTGCTGTGGTATAAACATGATCTGTCTCCCAAAAATTAATTACAAGAAATTTATTTTTGTTTGTTTTGTTCTTGTTTGTTTGATTGGTTTTGTTCTGTTTTCCAGTCACTGCCAGCTCTGGATTATGGTGGTCCTGAGGACTGAATCTGGGAGTTTAGAGCCTCAGGCTTAAAAGTCATCTGTATAACCATTATGCTACCTCCCCAGGCCACAAGGAATTTCTATAAAGAAAGCTCCCACTTATAATAGCAAATTGTAGCTCAAGCTACTCATAAGCAAGATGGTGTCGTAACCCTTCAACTCTAATGAATGTTTTGTTGTCCATTAAGATACTCATTCAAAGGAATGTTCCAGATACTAAAAGTTTAGCAGTAAACTTCCTAGCCCTCCCCAGGAGCTCATTTTAAACTGCCAGAAGGGATTTCCAATGGTGTGCAGACCCCAGATGAAATGCATGTCCTCAAACTGGAGTCTTGGTCCCTAATTGGAAGGAAATTGCTTAATCCCATATAAATTTAAATGCTGTGAACACCCATAGTTGTCCTAGGGTTTAAAAGGAACTTTAATTGATAGTGGCTTTTCCTCCCCCATTATTATTATCATCATTAATTCATTTAGCAGTCTCCTCTCCAGTGCCATTGTATGGGCTGGGCTCTGTGCTTGGCTTCTGCCCATGGGGGCTGGGGAGGGGGCCTCCCTCCTCCTTCTCCCCACCCCACCAGCCCTACTCATTACTTTTTGCCTGTTGTGAATTAGCCCACACTCATTTCCAGCTGTGTTGTGAGCCCTTATTGATGTTCTTTTTATCCCTTTGACTCAATCTTGATTAGATTTGCAAGGACAATGAAATTAGCTGGGGAAGTCTTTTCAAAATCAAGATCTATTATTTTTCATTTTTCCAAAAGTCACTCAAGTATGCAGTGCATAAATGGACTTTTAATAAATCAAGCCTTCTTAGCTCTCATAATTCTATTTCATCCTCTCCAGATAAATTTCCTCCTATTGCTGCTCCTAGTGGGGAATGGAATTCTTTGCTCCTTTATTTTTCTGGAAATGTAGGTCACATCTTCTTTTTCTTTATGTGTTTTAAATTCAGGGCTTTTGAACAAGGATGATCTGGGACTTGTCAGTGTATTTAGAAAATACAAATAGAGCTTCTGAGAAAATCAGACTATCTTAATCTTGTAATTAGAATTCCTCATTGGCTTCTGTTTCCATCCAAAATCAAGTTGCAAATACCCAGAACAGGCCAGGGAGATAGTGAAGAGGTAGCACACAGGATTGCATGTAAGAGGTTGCATGGTCAATCCCTGGCATTGCCAGTAGAGTGAGAGCTGAGTCAGAAAGTAAAAGAAAAGCCCTAGCAAGACACTAGATGGTCACCATCTGCCACCTTCACTGGCATTTGTTTCACCTGCCTTCCTTTCATGGAGAATCAGGGTTCACCACCCCCCTTCCCTAATCCCCTCTTCCCCAAATCCCTTTTCTCAGATGTCTCCTCATACCCCTGGCCATCCTGTACTTCTCAGTGGTCTTTTCCATTTCTCAATTTTGCATTTAATGCAGGGTATTTTATTTTTCTGGACATAGGACAAGGTTTGTCTAAGGGAAAAACACAAGCAAATAAAAATCCAGTAAGGAGAGTAAGCCCCACCCACCCCCAGCACTGGGGCACAGAGAACCAGCAGGAGATAGGACACATCTGGACATTGACTTGTTGGCCAGCACCTGCACAGGGGCACCATCAGGAGCCTCACCCTGATTGTCTTCTCAGACTCTCTCCTAAATGCCAACAGGCTCGCTCCACCTGTCGAGTTGATGACAAAAAATGGTCATGGGACTCTGCCTAGTACTCATCCTCTGAATGCTGCAGCTTCTCCTGCCACCATAGGTCCCAGCCCCATGTCCACAGTGTAGTGTCTTCACAGCTTTGTCCAGGCCTACGATGAACATGTTGTGTTTGTTTTCTGAACCATATGCTTCTCCCTGCCTGACAATAGTATGTACACCCTGTTCTACCAAGAGTTATCAGGTCCTCCATGTACCTGACCTCACTGAACCCACAAAGTACTGGTATGGATGCTGAGCTACCCCAGCCCCAGCCAATCAGATCCATAATTTTGTTGTTGTTGTTGTTGATATCATTTTTTGTGATTACCAGATTGTAACATTACAGGGTATAATTTTACACCACACCCACCACCAAAGTTCTATGCCCCCCACCCTCCCGAAGAAACCTTTCGATGGACTCAGATCATAATATTTACAGATTAGTTTCACTGTCCTAAAATCCTCTATTCATTTCTCCCTTCCGTGAGTCCTTACCAACCACTGATTGTTTAACTATCTCTATAGTTTTGCCTTTTCCAAAGAGTTTTCTGGTTGGAATATGACAGCATGTAGCCTTCCCAGATTGCTTCTTTTACCTAGTAACCTGTATCCAAGGATTTTCTATGCCTGTTCATGGTTTGATAACTTATTTCCTTTTAGCACTGAGCAGTCCTCCATTTTTTAGTGTACTCCAGTTTGTGTATCCATTCATCTCATGAAGGACTCATAATTGTTTCCAAGGTGGAGCAATTATGAATAAAGCTGCTTTAACCATCCATTGGGAGGTATTTATGCAGATGATTTCAACTTGTGGGGTAAATACCATTTGCTGGATCATATGGGAAGACAATATTTGGTTTTGAAAGAAAGCTATTATTTTCTGAAATAGTGGTACCATTTTGCACTCCCACCTGCAAAATGAGAGTTCCAGTTGCTCCATCTCCTCACCAGCATTTAATGGTGTCTCTGCTCAGGATTTTGGCCATTATGATAAGTAGGTGCATGGTGCTCCCTTGTTTTATTCTGCATTTCTCAGATGACACAGTCTTGT
The DNA here is from genome assembly GCF_950295315.1 of Erinaceus europaeus. Classification (NCBI taxonomy): domain Eukaryota; kingdom Metazoa; phylum Chordata; class Mammalia; order Eulipotyphla; family Erinaceidae; genus Erinaceus; species Erinaceus europaeus. Next base: position 157,606,973 of record NC_080162.1, read on the forward strand.
TTTCCATCTGTGTTGAGCTGTCTGTTAAACTATCTGGCCCATTTTTAATAGAATACTTTGTGTTCTTTTGTTGATTTTAAGTGTTCTATGTAAGTTATAATCCTACATCAGATATGCCTCCTGAAAATATTTTCTCTCACAGTTCATATTTTTGCTCTCTGTTTCCCCAACCAAACTGTGGGTTTCATGAGAATATAGATTGTAAAGCATTACACTACATATTTGCTTGTTGAGTAAATAAGTCAAAAGTATTGGAGTTAAAAGGAAATGAACCAGAGGCTGGAAGTTAGCTCACCTGCTAGAGTACGCACCTTACTACACACTAGGCTCTTCATTCAAGTCCTGGCACATCACTATGCTGGGGGAAGCTTAACAAATGATGGAAAAGTGGTGTGTCATGCCTTTCTCCTTAGTTTCCCACTCCCTCTTCTTCTCCCTCTCCTCTATTCTCTCTACCTCTGTATCTCTATTTGAAACAAACAAACAAAAAAATGGAAAAATTGCTTCTGGGAGATGTGGAATTATAGCACTTGACAAGAAAAAAGGAAACCATAGAAGATTTTACCCAGCTCATAAGAATGTTGATCTTTGCTTATTAAATAACAAAACAAACAACAACAACAAAAAAAACTGGAAACTGAAGTAAAAAGTTCCAATAGTCCCATGAATGAAACAGGCACTGAGGGTGGTGTCAGCCTGCAGTGCAGTGAACTGGCACTCTGAGTGGCTGTTGAGTGTGCATCAGAAAATCCTTGTGGGGGACACTTTCAAAGGGGTAATTCAGCATCTCTGATACTCATACTCTTTGGCATACTCTACATCCAAGAGGGCCTGAGTGATAGCTCAGCATCAGAGCACTGGACTTACATGCCTTAGGCCCCAAGTTCAGTTCCCAGTGCCATCATAATCCAGAGTTGAACAGTGCTTTGGCCTCTCTCATCATAAATAAAATAAGTCTATTACAATAACCTGTCCTAAGGAAAAGATTTCAAGACAGAAATATAGGTGATTAGACAAAAAAGAGACATTCTCAGTCTGTGCTATGGGCATGTTTTAAAACTTTTCTCATAATTTTGTATGTACAATAAGTGGGAGTTATGAAAAGCCCAAGGACATTGATATAGATACACTCACCGGTTTTGATCAAGAGGACAGTGCACTCAGTTGAGCATACACTTTACCACCTTCAAGTTCTGGTCTTGACCCCCTGCTCCCCATCTGCAGAGAGGACGCTTCATGAGCAGTGAAGCAGGTCTGCAGGTGTCTGTCTTCCTTCATCCTCCCTATCTCCCCCTCTGCTCACTATTTCTCTCTGTCCTACCAAATAAAATAGAAAGAAGAAAAAAAAAAAAAACTGCCACTGAGAGCAGTGGATTCGTAGTACTGGCACTGAGCCCCAGTGATAACCCTGGTGGGAATTAAAAAAAAAAAAAAAACTCACCAGTGAGACAAGGAGTTAGAGGCACCTCATTTCTGTCATTGGTGTCCCCAGGCCCTGCCTAACTCTCTGCCCCTTCTTCCCTTTGTCCTAGGCACTGTTGTGGGCGTGGATGAGAGCACTGCATTCTCATGGCCAACATGTAACCTGTGTGGCAATGGGAGACTGGAACAGAACCCAGAAGACAGGTAAGGAGGCTGTCACAGGACTCTGCTCTTCCTCATAGCTTCTTCTTCAGAGTAGAAAAGCCGAGGTCTTGTCCTCATCTCCTCTGCTACCATCAGGAAGACAAAAGAAAACTCGGAGCAAACCTGGACAAGCAGGACAGTCTGGACAGCTTGTCTATGCAGGGAGCTGCCTTGGTCAGAACCCGGTGAGCAGCTCCTTCTCTGCCTGATGCTTCTCAGCTGGGCAGACACCCAGCATCTGTGATGCTCTCTGAGTCTGCTCTCTGCCCTCCTGAGGGGACTGCTGAAAGGGACCTTCTAGTCACCCTTTTACTTCAGAGGCCACAAGCATGGGTGGGGCCCAGTGCAGCCACACTTGACAGAGCACACATGTTAACATGCATGAGGATCTCGGTTCAAGCCTCTGGTTCCTACCTGCAGCAGGGGAAGATTCACAAGTGGTGGAGCAGTGCTGAAGGTGTCTTCCTCTCCCTCCACACCCCATCTTTAATTTTCTATCAGAAAGAAAAGAAAAAGGGGAAAACTTTGGAGTTGTAGAGGCACCAAGCCCCAGTGATAACCCTGGTGGCCAAAAAAGAAAGAAAAAGAAGGAAAGAAAAGTGAAGAATGGGACTCTCTGGTCTACTCAGTGACCACAAGGAGAACAGATACTGGTGATTAGGACTAGGCTTTCCTCTCTGCCAGATCAGAAAGTCTGTCCCAGAGAGGGCCTCTCTGATCCTTCTGTGTTACCTTGAATAATGCCTTTCTCACTCATCCCTTGACTATCCCTCTGTCCTCCAGGACACCACATGCCCAGGAAGCCATGAAATTTGTCCTTCATCACAAGCTGAACTTGGGGCTGATTCTGAAACTCTGTTTCAGGCACTTGGTTTCTCAAAGTCAGCCCTTGTTTTCTATCTCAGTGACGAAGGAGTCAGGTCTGGAAAAATATCTGCCTGTTCCTAGCTGCTTCTGACTTGTGTTCTTGGGGGGCTTGTGTCCCCTGTGTTTCTGCACCCTAGAGGCGCCTTGTCCTGTAGGGACTGCTCCTGTGTCGTCACTTCCCCTCTCCTCCGAAGGCACCTGCAAGTCTTCCTGCACTGCCCCTTGTGCCCCCAGAGCACAGTGAAGGTCAAGGTAGGAGCAAAAGTGGGCAGAAGTTGCTCTTTCTCAGGGACCAGTTGGGAAGGGGAGTCACCCTCAGGACACATCTTTGTGCCTGTGACTTCAAAGTCAAGTGTGACGTGGGCAAGACAGCTCAGCTGGGTAGTACACCTGCTGTGCCATGTGTACGGCCCAGGCTCAAGCCAGGGCCCCCACCACACGGGGGAAAGGCTTTGGTGTGTGGTGTTTTCCCCTCTCTCGCCCTCTCTCTGTCTCTCTCTTCTATCTGAAAAAGGCAGGATGGAGTGGCAAAGACCCAGTGAGAGACAAAAATGGGGCGTGGTCAGGTGTGACTTGAGACCTCGAGGTGGGAGACAGGTGCCACATGCTGGCACTCCCAGCACTGTCACTGGGAGTGGATGTGACTGCCTGTGTTGCTCCTCTCATTGCAGCTGTTACAGGCCAGTATTTCTTCACTCCTGAGGTCTGCTGCCTGCGAGGATGGGGTAAGTGCAGAGGTGCCCATCCTAGGCGGTGCCCATCCTAGGCATGCTCTGCTCTGAAGGCAGGTGAACAGAGCAACCACAGACAATGACACCATCTTGTACATGCTCAGTAACAAGAGTCCTACAACAGAACAGCATGCATGCTGGTGTCGGGACTGCAAATAGCTGTCATTCACTAATAGGTGCCTCTGTCTGCTCGAGAGACACTGTCTTTGTAACTGAAGTCATTTCCTGATTAGCCTTGCCATGGACCCAGGAATCTGTCCTGCTGACGTGTCCGATAATCTCAAGCTTTCAAACTCTGTTGCCATGGTTTCATATTAATAGATCAGAGGCATGTTTTGTTTGTTTCTATCCAGGATTTGCTGGCAGCCCATGCATGCACATTTCCACTGCTCCCAGTGGACATTTCCCCCAGATAGAGGGTAAAAGAGAAAAAGAGAGACCCCATAGCACCTCTTCACTGCTCATGAAGCTTCACCTTTGTATGGTACTCCCATGTGGTGGCCAGGGGCTTGAACCTTGGACCTTGATCGTGGTAAAGTGTGAGCCATCTCCCAGCCCCCACATATATATTTTAATTATCCCAGAGATTAAGAAACTAAGAGCTTTGCTGTTGCTTCTCAAAGCTGGCTTGCCAGCCCCAGAGTGTCTGGTGAAGCTTAAGCAAAGCAGTGAGCTTCTGACAAGATCACCAGTTAAACAGATGTAACTTAGGGCCAAAGGCAGTTCCTTCTTTGTGAGTTGTGTGCCTCATATGTGAGTGATGTCTGCTCTGGAGACACCACCTCTGTCTCATCAGAGTCACCACAGTTTGTGACCCCAGAGAAGGGCATGGCACAGGCCTGTCACTGCATTGGTGGCAGACAGCAGCCAGGCAGCTCCTGGACTGTGAAAAAGGAGGCCGTTTGCTCATTTGCAGAACTTTCTATAGGTCTCATGGTAAGTGCTGGCACTGATTGCAGTTGGGATCTGAGGCTGGTCTGAAACACCCAGTAGAGGCACCTCACATTAGGGCTGCACTCTGCCTCCCCACCCCCCTCTAGAGGGTATGGCAGCACCATGAGTGGCCTTTCGTCTACACCACAGCTATCAAGTGCAGGATTAAAGTGGAATGTGGGTAAATCCCTCAGTGGAATCTGAGGATCACTGGTCTGAAGCTCTGGTCCCTAGATCCAACTTCACTTAATTCCATTTCCTTCTGGTCAGGACTCAGATGTTCTCAGAAGTACATACAACCTACTTATAAAGGCCTCGGGGTCATATGTGGGCTTGTGTGTGGGCAGGTATAGGGGTCACTAGGGGTGACCGCCTGAGGCGTCACCTCTGTGCTGCTCGGCTAAGGGCAGAGCTGAGCAGTAAAAGGAGGGGGAGTCAGCCTGGAGGTATTTTTTGGCAAAGTTCCCCCTGCCCCAGCAGCATCAGGCTGGCCACCTGGCCACAGAGGAGCTGAGAGGAGGTTGTGTAAAAGAACTTGGTGGCCACACACTTCTCCAGTCTGGAGTCTGCCCGTTTTCTGGGAGATAGCATACACTCGCCAAAACCCAAATCAAATCAGGACTTCCCACAAGAACCAGAACTTCAGGGCTAGGTGGTGGCACATCTGGTTAAGCACACCTGTTGCCATGTTCAAGGACCAGGGTTCAAGCCCCTGCTCCCCACCTGCACGGGGGATACTTCAAAAGCAGTGCAGTAGGTATGCAGATAGCTGTCTCTCTCTCTCCCTCTTTAGCTCTCTTTCCTTCTCAGTCTCTCTCTGTCCTGTCCTACCACGTATAACAGAAAGAATGAAAGAGAGAAAGAAAGAAAGAAAAAGAACCAGAACTTCTTCATTCCTAGAAACAAATCAGATGTACTTTTTTTTTTTAATCCAGGACATAGGATACATGAGGGCTGACTTTTTTTTTTAACCTTAATGCGCTGATGGGAATTGAATGCAGGGCCTTACATACTGGAAGCATATGCACCATTGCTCAACCAACTCCTTGGCCTAGTGGTGATACTTATGTCACTACTTTTCTTATTTATTTTTTTATTTTTATTTAATTTTTTGCCACCAGGGTTGTCGCTGGGACTCGGTGCCTGTTCGCCAAATCCACTGCTCCTGGTAGCCATTTTTTTTTTCTTGATAAGACAGAGAGAAATTGAGAGGAGCGGGAAGATAGAGAAAGTCACTGGCAGTACTTCTTCCACTCTTGTGCAGCTTTCCCCCTACAGGTTCGGAGTGGAGGCTTGAACCCAGGTCTTTGTGCATAGCAATGTTTTCACTTAACCAGGTGCACCACTACCTGCTCCCACCCCCACTTTCTCTGGTCAAATTATTGGTATAAAAACAAACAAACAAACAAAATTTTTAATCCCACTCATAGGCATATGCTGAGAAATGAGAACAGAAAGGGAAACACATAGTAGAACATGGACTGGGTTTATATACACAGCAGAATACTACTCAGCTATTAAAAATAATGAATTCACCTTCTTCACTTCATCTTAGACAGAGTGTGAAATTATGATGTATTTCTCCAACATAAAAGACTCTGGGGGAAAGGGGTGGTTTTCAGGTCCCTTTATTCTGAGTGTGCAGTTGCTCCCCTCTTATGATCAAGATAGCCAAGAGCTCTGTATTAATGCTTTTGGCTCTACTTGGCTAAAAAGTTTTTGTTAGATTTGGTTCCCCATTTTACTGAGACTTATTATTATTATTATTAGTTATTTGATAATGATTAGCAAGATGGTAGGATAAGAGGGGTACAAGTCCATATAATTCCCACCACCAGAGTTTCATATCCCACCCCCTCCACTGGAAGTTTCCCTATGATTTATTCCTCTGGGGGTATGGACCAAAATTCTTCATGAGAAGCAGAAGCTGGAAGGTCTGGCTTCTATGATTGCTTCTCCAATGGAAATGGACATTGGCAGGTCGATCCATACCCCCAGCCTGTTTCTGTCTTTCCCTAATGGGGTAGGGCTCTGGAGAGATGAGGTTCCAAACATATGGGGGAGGTTGTCTGCCCAGGGAAGTCAGGTTGGTGTCATGGTAGCATCTACAACTTGGTGGCTGAAAAGCAGTAAGATATAAAGCAGGAGAATTTGCTTAATAGTTAGAAATCGAGGGCCAGGCGGTAGCGCAGCAGGTTAAGCGCACATGGTGCAAAGTGCAAGGACCGGCATAGGGATCCCGGTTCGAGCCCCTCGTTCCCCACCTGCAGAGGGGTCACTTCACAAGTGGTGAAGCGGGGCTGCAGGTGTCTATCTTTCTCTCCCCCACTCTGTCTTCCCCTCTTCTCTCCATTTCTCTCTGTCCTATCCAACAATGACAACAATAACAACAATAACAACCACAACAACAATAGACAACAAGAGCAACAAAAGGAGAAAAATGGCCTCCAGGAACAGTGGATTCATAGTGCAGGCACCGAGCCCCAACAATAACCCTGGAGGCACAATAATAATAATAATAATCAGGAACCTAAAGGTCAGAATAGAGCAGATGGAGCTAAGGGTCTTGGTATGGGAAGAAACCTGAGGGACCCCTTGAAAAGAGAAACTGACTGCCAAGATGTAGACCACGAATAATACTCCATTGTCTTAAGAGTTACTGAAAACAGAGATAAAAATCGTGTATGCCTAGTTTACAGAGAGACAGAGATTTTAAAATTGGGGCCACTAAATAGCAGAGATTTTTTTTAATTGCTATTGTGTTATTATTTTTTAAGTTCTTATTATCTTCATTTATTAGAGACAGCCAGAAATTGAGAGGGTGGGAAAGATAGAGAAAAAGAGAAACCTGCAGCACTGCTTCACCTCTTAGGAAGCTTTCCCCTGAAGGTGGGGACTGGGGCCTTGACCCTTGGTCATTGAGCTTTGTAACATATGAGCTCAACCAGGTGTACCACCACCTGGCCCCAAAAGCAGAGATTTTTTTCTTTTTCTTTCTTTTTTTTTTTTTTCTTGCCTCCAGGGTTATTGCTGGGACTTGGTACCTGCACTACGAATCCACTGCTCCTCGAGGCCTTTTTTTTTCCCCCTTTTGTTGACCTTGTTGTTTTTACTATTGTTATTTCTGTCGTTGTTGGATAGGACAGAGCGAAATCAAGAGAGTAGGAGAAGACAGAGGGGGAGAGACAGACACCTGCAGACCTGCTTCACCGCCTATGAAGCGACTCCCCTGCAGGTGGCGAGCCAGGGGCTCGAACAGGGATGGTTATGTAGTCCTTGTGCTTAACTTTCAGAAAAAACCTTAAGGGGAAATATGTTGTACCTTATAAATATAGACATGATTAATGCATTCAAAAGCACATACACATTTTATACATATGCTTATAAGCATTCATCTGGCTAGGGATTATGAGTATGCTGGTGTGTGTGTGTGTGTGTGTGTGTGTGTGTGTGTGTGTGTGTGTGTGTGTGTGTTTAATAAGGGGGAGAGAGTGAAAGGTCAGAAAAGCACTCAACTCTGATTTAAGGCCTTTGGGACTTCAAGCACACAAGCTGGGTGCTCTAACAGGCTGAGCCATCTCCCCATTCTTGCTAGTGTGTGTGTGTTTAACCTTTCTATGTTCATTCGCGCCCCCCCACAAAATATGTAATTATTTAGTATTAATAACTAATTATTGAGCTGGAGAGATAGTATAATGGTTATGCAAGAAGACTTCCATGTCTGAAGCACCAAAGGTCCCTAGTTCAATCCTCCTAATTGATCACTGAAAGCCATAGCTGCCAGTTAGGATTTTATTTTTATTTATTTATTTTCTTACCAGAGCACTGCTCAGCTGGCTTGTGGTGGTGCGGGGGACTGAATCTGAGACCTTGGAACCTCAAGCTTAAAAGTCTCTTGTATCACCATTATGCTCTCTCCCTACCCCCCCAAAGTAGTTTTGATTTTTTTTTTGAAGTCTGAATTCCACACTTTGAACCCATGTGTGGGAGAAGGTTACACACAGTGTACAAGGCTAATGGTAAGAAATAGCTAGCTGCCCCCACACACACACACACACCACAGTCTGCACATTGAGCCTTCACTCTGGTAATATGTGTGCTAACAGGGTGCGCCACCGCCCGAACCCCTATGACCCTTCATTCTATATCACTTCATGCTCTTCCCAGTCCAAGGTCTGCATCCCTTCCTGGTTACCATCACCTCTTCAGTGTGAGTCCCTTGGCTCCTAACAAACCCATCCCCTACAAATGATGGAGGGAGTGAGCTGTGACCTTGGCAGCCAGGTCACATGGGGCATCAGCCACCTTTGCTGAGCCAGACACTTAGGTCTCTTCACCTGCCTCTCCTCTCCTCCCCTCAGATCAGTCTGCTGATCAGTCTGCTGATCAGACTCTTAGCAGGCCCAAACTCTACAGCCCACATAGTATGGTGCCTATATCACAGATGGGAAAAGGAAGATTGGGTCTTAGTAGTCTTCACATCCCAGACCAAGGCTGATAGGACTGCCTCTCGCAAACCTTCCCAAAACTCTGCACACTGACCCAAAGTCCAGAAGGAATCTGCCAGTGCCGGTTGGCTTTGTCCCACCATGAATCTGCCAGGTGTCAGGGCTGGCTGGAGTCCCAGCAGCTCTGCTGTCCACAGCTGGCCACCGTTTCAGAACCTTCCACGGCTCTATTTAGACACCTTTCCAGTCTGGACTCCTTCTGGCAAAGGTCCCCAAAAAGGCAGGTGAAGAAGGGGCACCTTTTCAGATCAACATTGGGACTTGACCCAGTGTCCCTCCCCTGTACTCTGTTCACAGAAGCCCATCAATACACCCAGCTCAGACTCATAGTGAGGAAGGTGAGGGACACTAAGGAGCCATAGGCATGTATCCTGTGAGGCCATGTTACCATGGCCACTCCAGCCTCACTCTCCTTTCCCAGGAGACATTAATGGTGTATGTGTGTGTGTGTCGGGGGGGAGTTACAGGGCTATGGTGGAGGTTTGTCATCAGGTGTTTTATACAGAGAAGGAGCTAAGGCACCTGATAATACTCTGCAAATTACAGCCAAGGACTTTCTAAAAAGATACACTTTCTAGGGGCTTGAGAGGTGGTGTTGTGGATAAAGCATTGGACTCTCAAGCATGAGGTCCTGAGTTCAATTCCTGGCACTGCATATGTGTCAGAGTGATGCTCTGGTTCTCTCTCATTCATAATTTTCTTTTCTTTTAAAAGAACATGCCTACCTGAGCACTGGCCCCAATAACAAATAAGCCACTCAGCTCCACCAGAGCCCAGAAGGTTGCTAAGGTTCCATTTAGAGAAGCCAAGCCAGAGCACTTTCTGATTTTGTCACCCATCACCCCAGGTGTTCAGTGCCATTTGTTCCCATCTAGAGATGAAACTTACCTGACACTGACCAACATCCATGGTCTTTATCACACAGTAATGTGAAGGAAAGGCCTTCTATGACAGAGAGGTTAAATTTAGTTCAGTATAATGCTAGAAGAAACGGGATCCTACCAAGGAGGGAAGTTTGGGGCAAAGTACCAGGAAAGTCTTTACCAGAAGTGTTGCTAGATTGAGGAAGTGTCCCAAAGGAAGTGGGAGATGGCCACAAGCCTGCCCATCCCCCAGCCCCTGCTTGAACAGGAGCAGAACCTTTTGTCTAACTTTCCTCTCCATTAGTCTCCTAGACAGTCAACTGGAAAGACCCTTATCTTGACACCCACTAGCAAAATCAATATTTCAGATGCCCCTTGCAGGGGGCCAGAGTTAATCCCAAGGTCAGGAAACAAAGCAGCCCCTTCATGTAGCATAATAGAAAGGGCCTTCACAGCAGCCCTTCAGTCCTTGCAAGTCCAAGCCTGGGTGGCCAAGCCTCCATGGCCAAGCCTTGGCGCCACCATTGAGAGTAGGAAAGGCTGTGACCTTGGGGAGAGGGTTTTGAGCTCTGCTCTGGAGTACTGGGTATTGCAGAGAGCAGTGACTTGCTTTAACAAAAGTGCTTTTTGTCTCTATAGACCTATGAAGTGCAGAGCATCCTGGGCAAGGAGGTGGGGCTTCGACACTGCTTCCTGCAGTCCATAGCCACCCACCCTGCCCACTGCATCACCCTGGAGGAAATCGAACTTCTGAAAGCCGGAAGAGCCTCTGTGGAAAGCCACCGATTGCCACGGGATCCGTGACCTCTGCAGTGTGGCCACAAGGGAGGCTGAGGTGGCTTGGAGCAGTTACTTGTTAACTCTGGGCAGGGCACTTATATTTTATGATCTTGAAATGGAACTTGCATTATCTCCCCCAGTCCCCAGGGGCAAAATGTTAGTAAAATTGTTTTGTAAACTAAGTGAAAATGCTTTTTTCTAAAGTATTTATTTTTGTTGCCATTCTGCAAATTTAGGAACACAGTATTACAGGTTTAAACTGGAGGTCTTTATTTTATATTCACTCCAGTCAAGAAGGAAAGATTGTTCAAATATAATTTTCAAAGTGTTTTATCACTTGACCACAATTTCACATTTTTCTCAGAGCTTGTCTCAACACCACCCCCATCCACCCCCCCAAATACCCTGCAAAGCTGACAGTTTTGTTCTAGATTGTAATATTACTCTTTTGCTACAGTAATTGTTCAACTAATATTAAACTGTGAGCCACAGAGTGTGGACAAGTTAACTGTTGTGATTACAGCTCCACTGATCAGAGAGCTCACACTTGACATGCCTTGCTGCTTCCCACAAGAGGCGTGCCAAGGGGCTTGCTGGCAGAGCCTTAAGTCACCCTTCAAAACCATGACAGACTAACAATAAAATCATGACAGACCAGGGCTAAGGAATTACATAACAGGAGATACCGACACACACACACACACAGCAGGCAAAACTGGAAGACCCGCCTCACACCCACTATGCTGGGGAGGGGGAGGGGGAGTGAGGCGGAGGCTTTGATTTATTCAGCACAAGCCCCCAGACAGGACAGTTACAGGCAAAACTAGTGGCCCTGTGATTGTTTCCTTCAGTTCCTCCAGGTCCCAGGTCTGCTTTGATTTCACACTGAAAAGCCACATTGAAGCTGTCCATGGGGCTGAGAAAAGTGAAAGCAAAAACTTCCCAACGGAGTCGCAGGTGATCCACACGTGCGATTCGAATAACCTGCCCCCCCCACCCCGCCCTCCAAGGGCAACTAATAATCAGTTTCAGCTGTCTGGGGAGGGGCGCCCAATCCAATAGGAGGCCTGCCGGCCAGCCCGCCCACCCCTTCCCTTCCTCTCTGTCAGAGATTTCTTAGGAAGCACCTTCCACCCCAAAGGCTATGGTTGGAGCGAGCAGGAGTAGGAGCACTGCAGGGACCCCCCTTACTTGCCCCCCCCCGTCGGGGACGCACACCTGGTCCCTCGCCGCCGCCACGCGCGCGAGTCAACTGCGAGCACAGAAATCAGGTGCGGTTTTAAATGCTTCTTTATTCTTACAAAGACGGTAAAAATTAATACGTAAAAAAATGAGCATGCTCTTGTCTCTTCCTCTTTATCTACAAGGCAAAGGGGTGTTCTGCAAAGTCCTTCTTTTGGGTTTATTCTTTCCTCTTACAAATGTACCTCTTAGCTGCACCAACAGGCGTACGATGTAGAAAAAGCTACCGTTATAAAAATAATTTAAGGGGGTGTATAAACACGTCCAGCTCGTCTCCAAGTTCAGGGGGGCCGAGTCCAGGCCACATGGCTTCCCTGCGCTCCCGCGGCCCGGGCAGCGGCCGGCGCGTCTCTGCGGCCCCGGCGGGGTGCGCTGGGCTCCGGGGTCCGGGCTCTGAGGTATCTCGTTGGTGAGTCTCTCCGGCCCGGGCCGCGCGTTACCGGCAGTCAGCGGCCCCGGCGGCCGGCAGGAAGGGCGGGCTGGGCAGCTGCTTGAAGAACTGCCGGAGGCCAGCCAGGTCCCGGGTGAGCTGCTCCACGCGTTGGTGCAGCTTCTCGTTCTCGGCCGACAGCTCCACCAGCTTCTGCTGCATCTCCTGGTTGCGCCGCTTGGCCTTGTCGCGGCTCTTGCGCACCGCGATGTTGTTGCGCTCCCGCCGCTGCCTGTACTCGGGGCTGCCGCGGTCGGGGCCCCGCTTGCAGGCGCCCTTATCACGGGCCGGGCCGGGCGCGGGGCTGGGACCGGGGCTGCAGCGCGGCGGCTCAGGCGACGTGGGCGGAGTGGGTTGCGCGGCGGCCGCCAGGCTCACCACGGTCTGCGCGCAAGCGGCCACCTGCGCGGGCAGCAGCGAACCCGGCGCATCGCCGTCGCCCCAGTCGGGTTCGCGCTTGAGCGGGCGCGGCGCGGCGGGGCCAGGGCCCGGGGGGCGCGCCAGGCCTCCGGGCAGCAGCTCCAGGGCGCCCGCGCCCGCCGCGCCCGCCGCGCCCGCCTTGTGGTTGCTGTTGAAGAGGTCGGCGAACAGCTCGTCGTGGCACAGCTCCAGGGTGGGCACAGCGGCCATGGAGTCGATGTAGGCGCTGAAGTCGATGGCGCTCTCGTCGTCGTACATGGCGGGGGTGGCGGCCCCCGGCTCGGCCAGGCCCCCCGGCTCGGGGGCGCGGCCCGGCTTCCCCGCGCGGCCTGGCTCGTAGAAGGGTGCGGGCTCGGCCGCCCAGGGCGCACAGCGCATCGGGCCGTCCAAGCTGAAGAGCGCAGCACTCATGGCGGCGTCCGTCGGGCCGGCTCTGAGTCCGTCAGTCGATCGCGCTGTCACCCCGAGGCCCGGCCCCGCCGCCTTTTCTAGTCGGGGCTGACGCACGCGCCCCGCCCCGGCTCCAGCACCGCGGGGGCGCCCCGGGGCCGTGGGGGTGGAGGAGGGGGCGGCGCTGCTGGCTGCGGCCCCAGCACCCCGCCCCGGCCCGGAGCGGCGCCAAGAGCCGGGGCCCGGGCGTCCTCCTCCCGCTCTAGGCGCCCCGGACCCCAGCCTGGCGCGGGCTTCCTCCCCCGCCCGTCCGCCTGTCCGCCCGCCCGCCCGCCCGGGCGGCTCTGCTGGGAATGACACTCCCTCTGCCCGCACTCGCCACTTCTCTCCTTCCTGTTTGTGGGGTTGGGAGCCTGTGTTCCTCCGGGCCTGGCCAGGCGGTAAATCAAAACCAGGACTTGGCGCTCCCAGGACCGGTTCCCATGGCCAGAGAGAGAAAGCAGCGAGCCTGGAGAGCTCGGGCCCGGGGACGACACCCAGCCCAGGGAACGCGGGACCCTCTCCAGACTGCAGAGAGGGCGCCGCGGGTGTCTGCCTCGCACCCTGCCGGCTCGCTCTGCTCTGTGCACACCGCACGTGTCAGCGCCTGATCGGGGTGCGCTGGGTCCTGCAGGGCATGGGATTGGGGCTCGGCATCGGTGCTTCCTGACAGAAGCAACGAGAAGCAGAGCAGCTGGGGGGCTCTGCGCCACCCGCCACTCCAGCGCAGCGAGTGGAGCTGGGTTAGTCTCGAACCCTGTACCGCACCTCGGAGCGCTTAGACCCACGCAGGCACTCAGAGCTGCTAAGACAGTGCCACCTGGTGGCGGCGGCCTGCTGGAGTCCAGCATTTTAGTTTAAGGCTGGTTATCCCTGTTCAATATTCCATAGTGAAGTGCCTTTGAAGCTCTTGCATTGTTTTTTATGGTAAGCACCTTAATTTATTTTTAATATACTTAATAACACACTCCCTTATATAATTTAGTTTTTAAGACCTCTTTTTATTTTGTGAATTATTTATTGCGATTTTGTTGATTCTTCTTTTCCAAATCACTTTATTGGGGGAAATAATGGTTCACAGGACAGTTGTTGACACATGGATATAATTTATCTTCTCACTAAGGTGTCTGCACATCACTCCCAACAACTTAAATCTTTCTCCACCTCCTACATAATATTTTTTCTTTTTAATTTATTTTATTTATAAAATGGAAATACTGACAAGACCATAGGATAATAAGGGTAAAATTCCCACCACTAGAGCTCCATATCCCATCCCCTTCCCTGATAGCTCCTATTCTTTAAGTTTTTTTTAATAAAGACTTTTTTTTTGCCTCCAGGGTTATTGCTGGGGCTCGATGCCTTGCTCACACTACGAACCCACCTCTCCCCAGAGGCCATTTTACTTTTTCAACTTTATTTAAATTGATAGGACAGAAGTTTAGAGAAAAGGAGAGAGACACCACTAGTGAAACTTTCCCCCTGCAGGTGGGAACTGGGGGCTTGAACCTGTGTCATTGTGCCTGGTAACATGCACTTAACCAGGTGCACCAATGCCTCCTTTTTTTCCTATTTGATTGGACAGAGAGAAATTGAGAGGGGAGGGAAAGATAGGGAAAGAGAAGGATAGATATCTGCAGACATGCTTCACTACTCGTGAAGTGTCCCCATGAACCCAGGTCCTTGTGCATGGTATTATGTGCAGTTAATCAGGTGCATCACTGCCTGGCCCCCAAGACTTACTGATTTTTATTTTCTTTTTCACCAGAGCACTCCTCAGCTCTGGCTTATGGTGTTGCTGGGGATTGAACTTGTTACATTTGGTGACTCGGGCATGGAAGTCTTTCTGTATAACCATAATACTATCTCCCCACTCCAAGATGTGTTTATTATGAGAGAGGATAAAAGGAGAGGGCCAGAGCATACCACAGCTCTGGTACATAGTGGTGCCAGGGATTGAACCTACAGCCTGGAAGGCATCAGACAGTACTCACCAGGTTGAGCAGTCTCCTGGGTGGCAGTTGGCCCTCTAGGAGAGATCTAACTTTATATCAGTAGCTCCAATAGGTGTTAAGTTGCCAACCAGTCACGTTTTAAATACAGAAGAAGATGCTGTATAGATGGGCTTTCTCAAGCTTTCTGCATTTTGAAGCAGGTATTTCCATTCCATTGATTCACTTGAGATCTACATTCCATCCTGGCCTCCTCCTCACACCACTACCTAACTTGGAGTTGCTAGTCCTTACTACTAAAGCACCCCATGGTCCACAAACAGCAGATAGTGCTCTGCTATCATTTTGGGAAGCAATTTCTAGTAACCCATTGGTATCCTTACAGGGTTTCCAGCACAAAGATGTTGCTTTAAAATTACTCAGAGAAAGTACTCAATGGTGCTATTCTGGAATCACTTATGAAGGGTAAACTCAAGTACCGCACACTGTGGGTTCATGCAGTCAAGAGAAAAGATTCCAAACAGTAAGGAATTTCTTAGTTCTTATGTAGGAAGTCATAAAAACCTTGTGGTTGTCCACTGTAATTATGAAATGCAAAATAAAAACAAGGGAGAACCATATTCTAAAATCAATTCAATGAGGGGCTGGTGTACTTGGTGGAGTACACACATTACCATGCATAAGCACTTGGGCGCAAACCCCCCAAATCCCTACCTGCAGCAGGGAGGCTTCACAGATGGTGGAGCAGTGCTTCAGGTATCTCTTTCCTTCACATTTCCCCCCTTCCCTCTCAATTTCTCTCTATCCAGTAAATAAAATATTTAAAAATTTGGGAGTCGGGCAGTAGCGTAGCAGGTTAAGTGCACATGGCATGAAACACAAGGACCAGTGTAAGGATCCACACCTTCACGAGCGGTTAGAGAGGAAAGACAGACACCTGCAGACCTGCTTCACCCCGGTTCCCCACCTGCAGGGGAGTCGCTTCACAGGTGAAGCAGGTCTGCAGGTGTCTATCTTTCTCTCCCCCTCTCTGTCTTCCCCTCCTCTCTCCATTTCTCTGTCCTACCCAACAATGATGACATCAATAACAACAACAGTACTACAACAATAAAACAACAAGGGCAACAAAAGGGAAAATAAATATTAAAAAATTAGTGGTTTAAAATATTTAAAAATTAAAAAAAATAATAATCCAGGGGGGAAGGCAGTGGCACACCTGTTAAGCATACATATTACTATGCGTAGGGACCCGTGTTTGAGCCCTGGCTCCCCACCTGCAGAAGGGATGTTTCATAAGCAGTGAAGCAGGTCTGCAGGTCTCTCGGTCTCTCTCTCTCTCTCTCTCGCTTAATATTTTTTATTTATTTGTTATTGGATAGAGAAAGAGAAATTGAGAGGGGAGAGGGAAATCAAGAGGGAGAGAGACACTTGCAGCCCTGCTTCACCACTCATGAAGCTACCCCCCCTCTAAGGTGGGGACCCGGGGCTTGAACTGGGGTCCCTGCACACTGCAATGTGTGTCCCACCACCTGGCCCCATGTCTGTCTTTCTCACTATTACTCCCTGTTATATCAAATAAAATGGAAAAACAATAATAATGGCTACCAGGTATGGTAGATTCATAGTACTGGCACTGAGCCTCAGTGACTGGAGGCAATAAATAAATAAACCATTGAAAAGATTAGAAGATTGAAATGAAATGCAGTCTATTTCTTAAATCCCAGTCAAGTTTTAAAAGACCATGATGATATCAAAGATCATTGTGAGAATGAATGCCTTTGACACTCTGGTAATGAACTTGAGTTTCTGGGCATATATATATATATATATATATAATTTATTTTTATGCCTCCAGGGTTATTGCTGGGGCTCGGTGCCTGCACTTATGGGCCCACTACTCCTGGAGGCCACTTCTCTCCATTTTGTTGCCCTTGTTGTTATTCTTGCCATTACTGCTGTTGTTGGGTAGGACAGAGAGAAATGGAGAGAGGAGGAGAGAAAGATAGACACCTGCAGGTGGGGAGCCAGGGGCTTGAACAGGGATCCTTACACCAGTCCTTGTGCTTTGTACCACGTGTACTTAACCTGCTGTGCTACTGCCCAGCCCCCTCTGGACCAATATATATTATTTTATTTTAAATTAAATTTTATTTTATTTATTTTTAATATTTTTATTTTGCCTCCAGGGTTATCGCTGGGGCTCAGTGCCTGCACTATGACTCTACTTTTCCTGGAGGCCATTTTTCCCTTGTTGTTATTATTGTTATTGTCACCATTGCTGTCATTGTTGTTGGATAGAACAGAGAGAAGTCAAGAGAGGAGGGGAAGACAGAGGGGCATAAAAAGACACCTGCAGACCTGCTTCACCGCTTGTGAAGTGACCCCCTCCTGCAGGTGGGGGTGGGGGGGCTTGAACCCGGGTCCTTGCACATTGTAATACCTACGCTCAACCAGGTGTGCCACCACCCGGCCCCTATTTTTATTCCTTTATTGAGGGATTAATGGTTTACAGTTGACAGTGCAATACAATATTTGTTCGTGCATAACATTTCCACACAACAATACAACCCCCACTAGTTCCTCTTCTGCCATCATGTTCCAGGACCTGAACCCTCCACCCCCACCCCAGAGTCTGTTACTGTGGTGCAGTACACCAACTCCAGTCCAAGTTCTGCTTAGTGTTTTCCCTTCTGATTTTGTTTTTCAACTTCTGTCTATGAATGAGATCATCCCATATTCATCCTTTTGCTTCTAACTTATCTCACTTAACATGATTCCTTCAGCTTCATCCAAGATGAGGTAAAGAAGGTGAAACCACCATTTTTAATATCTGAGCAGTTTTCCATTGTGTATATATACCACAACTTGCTCAGCCACTCATCTGTTGTTGGACACCTGGGTTGCTTACAGGTTTTAGCTATTACAAATTGTGCTGCTATGAACATAGGTATACACAGATCTCTTTGGATGGGTGTGTTTGACTCCTTAGGATATATCCCCAGGAGAGGAACTGCAGGGTCATAGGGAAGGTCCACTACTAGCCTTCTGAGAGTTCTCCAGACTGCTCTCCACAGGGATTGGAGAATTTACATTCCCACCAGCAGTGCAGGAGGGTTCCTTTGACCCCGCAACTCTCCAGCATTTGTTGCTGCTACCTTTTCTGATGTATGACATTCTCACAGGAGTGAAGTGGTATCTCATTCTTGTCTTTATTTCCATTTATCTGACAATACATGACTTGGAGCATTTTTTCATATGTTTATTGGTCTTTTGGATCTCTTCTATGGAGAATATTCTGTTCATGTCCTCTCCCCATTTTTGGATGGGGTTGTTTATTTTCTTGTTGCTGAGTTTGGTGAGCTCTTTACATATTTTGATTATTAGCCTCTTGTCTGATGATTGGCATGTAAAGATCTTCTCCCATTCTGTGAGGAGTCTTTGTTTGGGTAGTGGTTTCTTTTGCTGTGCAGAAGTTTTTTAATTTGATGTAGTCCCATTGGTTTATTTTCTATTTAGCCTTTTTTGTAATTGGATTCATTTCATTGAAGATGGCTTTAAGATTTATACAGAAAAGAGTTTTGCCAATATTCTCCTCTAAGTATCTGATAGTTTCTGGTCTAACATCCAAGTCCTTGATCCATTTGGAATTTACTTTGTTTGGTGAAATATAGTGGTTCAGTTTCATTCTTTTGCATGTTTCAACCCATTTTTTCCAACACCATTTGTTGAAGAGACTCTCTTTTCCCCATTTAATAGTCTGGGCACCTTTGTCAAAGATTAGATATCTATAGGTGTGGGTGGGCCTATATATTTTAAAAATAAGTAGTCACTCTTAGATTTAAGAATTCTACTTCACTTTTTTCCAGAGAGGAGAAGTCATAGGTGAATAGAGTCTGGATTTGCTGTGACATTTGAGGGCAAACTGAAGACTTAAAAAAAGAAAAAAAAATCAAAGGAGCCTGGCAGTAGCGCAGTGGGTTAAGAGCACATGGCGTGAAACACAAGGACTGGCCTAAGGATCCCGGTTCAAGCCCCCGGCTCCCCACCTGCAAGGGGTTTGCTTCATGAGCAGTGAAGCAGGTCTGCAGGTGTCTTTCTCTCCTTACCCCCGTCTCCCCTCCTCTTTTAATTTCTCTCTGTCTTATCCAACAACAGTGACAGCAATAACAACAACAATAATAACAAAAACAATAACAACAAGGGCAACAAAAGGGAAAAAAATATCCTCCAGGAGCAGTGGATTCATAGTGCAGGCACTGAGCCCCAGTGATAACCCTGGAGGCAAAAGAAAAAAAAAAAAAAAGCTCAATGTGAAATTCAGCTTTGTGGCAGTTTTGCAGAGGCATTTCCTGAATGTCTCCTAGTGTTCTTCCCTAAGCCTGCTTTTCAGTTATTCAGGCAAACTATGTGCACGTTCCTAATCCATTCTCATTGGGAAGTATTTTATTCAAGAAATCCCTTGGGCCTTCTGAAGTCTTGCTATTCTGGCTAGAAGTCAGGTAAGAAAGGATTCTATCGGAACCTTCTTTGTTCCTGCTACTTAGAGCATGCCTGTTCACAGAGAAGCTGTTCACAGAGACTCCACACCAGGTGGACTTATAAACATGGGTATTTTTGAAATGCAGGAAGCTGAAAATGCTTGAAATGTGCTGTCATGTTATGTGCTGTCGGTGGAAAGTCCCATCTGGTTTCTTCCTTCTTGTTTATGCCATACAGTAACCGAAATCAATTCTAACAAGGGATCATTTTTATTATTGGATTGTTGGAAAAGTCATGACGTGTTTTTGAATAGAAAGACAAAAAAAAAACACATCATGATTTTTCCAACAGCTTAAGACTTTGTTTCTGCTCTGCTCTGGCTTACGGTGGTGCTGGGGAATGAGCCTGGGACCTTGGAACCTCAGGCATGAAAAGGTCTGCTGTGTAAACAGTTGTTACCCCCAGCCCCTACTTCATTTGTTTTCATGTGGATGAAAAAGGAGGATGACCCCAGGGTTACTACAGTGTCAAAACACTGCTAGGTGGCCTCCCCAATGCAGTTTTCTAACCTTTCTTTTTGCCACCAGCGCTTCAGACTGGTGTGATTCCACTACTCCTGATGGACTCTTTTCCTTTTGTTCATATATAGAGTGAGAGAGAGAGAGAGAAAGTAGAGAGACAGAGATAGGAGAGATGCCACAGCCCTGCTCCACTGTGTTTAAAGCTTCCTTTTTGCATATTGTCTTACCATGTATGAGGACCTGCGTTCAAGGTGCTGGTCACCGCATGGGAGCAACATGCAAAAAGGAAGCACCCCAGAAAAATCAAACACACCCCACGCACTGTCCATTTTTAGACACGTTTTTGCACATTTGGTTGAGACTGGGATCCTTATGTCAACCACCATTGGCCCAGTGTCACCTTCAAGGTTTGTTACCTCCTGCAGACCCACTTGTTGCCAGTGGAGGGAAGTGGTTGTATGTGTCCTCTAACACAGTTCCCCACAACCAGTTCTTGGGGTTGGACAGAGAGCGTGGTGTACTGTAGAGGAGGCAGACGGTGACCACAAGGGAACGTGGGGGCTCTTAAGCCAAATAAGGCTGGCATCTTCCTGTTCGTGTGTGCATACGAGTGAAAAGTTACTAATGGCATTCTCGAAGAGAAATTAACTTCTTAGTTTACTGCAAAACAGTAATTTGAAGAAAATGAAGCAGGAGGAGGGGGCAGGTGTTGGCACACATGTTAGTGCACAAGGACCCAGGTTCAAGCCCCCAGTCCCCCCTGCAGAGGCGAAGCTTCACAAGTGCAAGCAGTACAGTAAGTCTCTCCCTCTCCCTTAGCCTCTAGTCACTGGGACTCAGTACCAGCATTTTGTTTTTACATTTTATTTGGTAGGACAGAGAGAAATTAAGAGGGGAGGGAGAGAGAGAGAGAGAGGAAGAGAGAAAGACAAACACTTGGAGACTTGTTTCACTACTTGTGAAGTGTCCCCGCTGCATGTGGGGAGTGGGAGCTCAAACCCATCCTTGCTCATAGTACTATCTGTGCTTAACTCGGTGCGCCACTGACCCTCACCGGCCCCCATCATCTCCCCCCACACCCTTTATATAAAAAAGGGAAATACGGCAAGCTCTTGGGATGGTGGGATCATGTCGGCACTAAGCCCCAGCAGTAACTCTGATGGAAAAAAGAAAAAGAGGAAAACTGCAGGGGTGGGGTGGAGGAGGCAGGTGACTTACCTAGTCGAGCTCACACTTTTGTTCATGCATGAAGACCCAAGTTCAAGCCCCTAACCACCCATGGGAGCACCAGGCCGAGGGAAGCTTAATGAGTGGTGGGATGGGACTGTGAAGCGCACATGGCGCAGAGCATAAGGACCAGCATGGAGATCCCGGTTGGAGCCCTCAGCTCCCCACCTGCAGGGGGGTCACTTTACAAGCGGTGAAGCAGGTCTGCAGGTGTTGGTCTTTCTCTCCCCCTCTCTGTCTTCCCCTCCTCTTTCGATTTCTCTCTGTCCTATCCAACAACAGCATTAATAATAACAAGGGCAACAAAAAATGGGAAAAATGGAGTCCAGGAGCAGGCACTGAGTTCCAGCAATAACCACAGAGGCAAATAAATAAGTAAATGGAATCATGCAAAAATTATGGAGGTGGGAGTCGGGCGCAAAGCGCAAGAACCTGCGGGAGGATCCCGGTTCAATCCCCCGGCTCCCCATCTGCAGGGGAGTCGCTTCACAAGCCGTGAAGCAGGTTTGCAGGTGTCTCTCTTTCTCTCCCCCTCTCTGTCTTCCCCTCCTCTCTCCATTTCTCTCTGTCCTATCCAACAATGACGACAACACATATAACTACAACCATAAAACAACAAGGGCAACAAAAGGGAATAAATAAATTTTTTTAAAAAGTGTGCTCTTTGAAAAAAAATTATGGAGGTAAAAAGGAAAAAAAAAGAAAAGAAAATTGGGAGAGACAAAACTATGGAGAAGAATGATTCTCCAAAAGACTTTTGTGCTGAGGCTCTGAGGTCCCAGGTTCAGTTTCTAGCACCACCATAAGCCAGAACTGAGCTGTGTTCTCTCTCTCTCTATCTCTCTCTCCCCTCCCTCCCTCCCTCCTTCACCCCTTCCTACCTCTGTATATCTTTCCCTTTGCATCTGTTGTTGAAATATCTTTTAAAAGGAAAGAAAACAAGGGGTCTCCAGAGCACTAGTGAGCATGAGCTGTCTGCAGCTGTCCAGAACTTCCCTCAGAACAACCTGCTGTGTCCCAAGGACCAGCAGCTCCCAGCCAGTGTTATGGGCCTGGATACCACACGGCCTGCACTCGGGGAGCACCTAGCAGGTGTCCCCAACAATAGGTGGAAGTATCCCCATAAGAACTGCAGTCCTGGGTGCCGGATGGTAGCACAGTGGGTTAAGTGCACGTGGCACAAAGCGCAAGGATCGGCAAAAGGATCCCGGTTTGAGCCCCCAACTCCCTACCTGCAGGGGAGTTGCTTCACAAGCGGTGAAGCATGTCTGCAGGTGTCTGTCTTTCTTTCCTCTCTCTGTCTTCCCCTCCTCTCTCCGCTTCTCTCTGTCCTATCCAACAATGATGACATAAACAACAACAATAACTACTACAACAACAATAAAACAACAAGGGCAACAAAAGGGAAAATAAACAATTTTTTAAAAAAAGAACTGCAGCCCTGCTTTTTCCAGATGCATGGTCATTGCAAGAGTGCTTTTTGGGGTGACCTGGAACCCTCCACAGTCATTACCTCCATCCCAGAGGAGGATAGGGTGAGTGCAGATGGACTGATCTGGCTCACTAGCTGGTCCTTGGAGAGAGAACCAGAGGTACTGCATTTGGAAGATGCTGGCTTGACACAGTCACTCTCGAAGAGCTACTTGGCCATATATTTGCATGCAAATGTGACTCTTTTTAGTTGATGGACATGTTCAGTAATGTAGAGTAACTTGTTTCCAACACTTTTTCCGGTTTTTTTTGTTTTTGTTTTTGTAAAACCATAGCAACTTGGTAAACAGTTGTGGGGAAGAGACATAAAAAGAGAAGTAGAACAGACTATATTTCCCAAGTTCTGTTAAGTCCCCTTTGAGTAAGGAATCAACTAAAGTATCCATTCAAGAGTGTTCTGAAGGAGCTGGCAAGATATCTCACCTGAATGGTGCGCCTGTTTTTGTCAGACATGGAACCCAAACTCAAGCCTGGTCCCCCATGGCATAAGGGGAAATTTTGGTGTCTTTCCCCTCTCTTTCTCTTACTCTGTCATTATCTGAAAAAGTTGGCCCAGAGCAGGGAGTCACAGCTATGGCAAAAAAATATATACATAGGGTTTCGGCAGTAGTGCAGTGGGTTAAACTCACAGAGTACAAAGCACAAAGACTGGAGTAAGGATCCCGGTTCGAGCCCCCGGTTCCCCACCTGCAGGAGGGTCACTTCACAAGTGGTGAAGCAGGTCTGCAGGTGTCTGTCTTTCTCTCCCCCCTCTGTCTTCCCCTCCTCTCTCCATTTCTCTCTGTTCTATCCAATAACAGCAGCAGCAATAACAACATCAATGGGGAAAAGAGGGAGCAGTGGTGCAGGCACCGAGGGCAGGCATAGTGCAGGCACCGAGCCCCAACGATGACCTTGGAAGGAAAATTATATATATGTGTACACACACACACACACACACACACAATTGGAGCTGAATACTCAGCAGTTTGACTATAGAGTACTGCTGTCTCTTGGCTTTAAGTCCTACTGCTTGAAAAACAAGACAGGGACATACTTTGCAATAACAGCAACTGTGAACCGAACAGAAGCCCCGGGCTAGCCCTGTTTCTTCAGGTGAATGTGGGTAGTGTTGTCATCAGAAACCACAACAACAGCTGGATAGACAGGGAGTGCATTGGTGGAGAGATAAGTTAGAAGTTGGGAAACTTGTCTAGACAGCATAGGGTATAAATCAAGCTTCAAAAAAGAAGTGGAGGAGCAGACTGGGCACTGGAATCGTTAACACATATTTAGGAGCTTTCCAGGAGAAATGATGCCTGTCGGTGAGAGGAAAGACGGGCTTATAATGGCTGCTCAGCATGTGTGCAGAAAATGGCAGTGGGAAACCGCATCATAAGTGAACTCTACAGGCTGTGGAGGCCTCCACTAAGCCACCTCCGTGAACCCATTCTCCTTGGCTTAGGGTCTGAGCACTTTACCCACAAGTCCTGTCGTGGTTCTATCAGAACCACACGAAAATAACTAACTATGGCTACTTCCAGGGACAGTTTGTCACACTGTCCTAAGCACAAGCCTGGGTCAGTGTGAATAGTTTTGCTTCCTTAACTCAGAGGGGTCTGTCTCACGCTTCACAGACAAGAAAAGGAGGCAGAGCTACGTAAAGCTTTGCTTGTTGGATGACTGTATCCTGCAGTCTGAGTACTGGCTCTGGACAGTGACTTTTTACCAGGCTAACTCACAGCCAAGGTCTAAGAAGAATGTCCGCTACTGAATCCAGCAAGGCACAGTCTGAGTATTTTGCAGCTTCTAGTATTTGGGGAGGGATAGGCCAGGGACTGAAGTGATGGAGTCAGTTTCTCAATATTTTGTAAAATGAATGCTATATCCTTATACTTGATTTCATCAGTTTTCCTCAAGGTGGGTGTGACCTTGAATTTTACAGTGTTTCCTAGGGGCTGGGAGATAGTGCCCCTGGTAGAGCACACATTTTGCCATTTGTGAGGACCCAGGTTCAAGCCCCTGGGAAGATGTTGCACAACACAAAATGGAAGCTCCATGAACAGTGGAGTGCTACTGCAATGTCTTTCTCCTTTTAAAATTAATTTACTGGGAGTTGGACTGTGGCGCAGCAGGTTAAGTGCAGGTGGCGCAAAGCGCAAGGACCAGAATAAGGATCCCGGTTTGAGCCCCCGGCTCCCCACCTGTAGGGGAGTCGCTTCACAGGCAGTGAAGCAGGTCTGCAGGTGTCTATCTTCCTCTCCCCGTCTCTGTCTTCCCCATCTCTCTCCATTTCTCTCTGTCCTATCCAACAACAACGACATCAGTAACAACAATAATAAGTACAACAGTAAAAAAAACAAAGGCAACAAAAGGGAATAAATAAGAATTAAAATTAATAAAATATGAATTTATTATTAGAGAAATTGAGAGGGGAGGAGGAGATAGGGAGAGAGACAGCTGCAGCCCTGCTACACCACTCATGTAGCTCTCCCCCTAAAGGTGAGGACCAGGGGCTTGAACACTGCAATGTGAGCGCTTAAGGTGCTCCACTGCCTGACCTCTTGTAATGCCTTTCTCTATTGCTCTTTCAACTTCAGTTAGAGAAAGTCAGGGGCCCAGTGGTGGCACACTCAGTAGAATGCACATGCTACTGTGTGTAAGGACCCAGGTTCAAACCCCTGGTCCCCACCTACAGGGGGGCAGCATCCCAGTTGATGCTGTGCTGTAGGTGTTTCTCTCTTTACCCCGTCCCTCCTTATTTCGCCCCCCCCACACACACCCATCCTTCCACCCCAGGAGTGGTGCATTCATCCTACAAGTACTGAGCCCCATCAGTAATCCTAGTATAATAGTAAAATAAAATTAAAGTCCACCTGGAGCAGTGGAATCTTGTATGCACAAGGTTATAGCAGCAAAAAAATAAAATAAATGTTCTGTGTTCTCTATTCCAATCAGTAATGAGTATCTTTATCAATGTGTATATAATTCTGTTCTTGCAACTTTGGAACCACTAGGAAGGTAAGGACTTGATCCTTTTTGTTTGATAGGTAGTAGAGTAAAAGTATTAGCTGGTCATGGCCTGGAGGTGGGATAGAGGATAAAGCACGAGAGCCAGAGTTCAATCCCCAGCATCACACGTGTTAGATTGAATCTCTGGTTCCCTATCTCTCCTCCTCCTATTTCATTCTCATTAGTGAATACATTTTTAAAATATTTTTAAGATTTTAAGCACACACATTGTAGCATGCAAGGACCAAGGCTCAAGCCCCTTCTTCTTCTTCTAGCGTTTGCCCTTCTTCCGTAGCCAGTTAACAGCGTCAGGTTGAGCCTAATGTAAAGTTTCGAGCCCCTAATCTACACCGACAAGGGAAGCTTCACAAGCAGTGAAGCAGGGGTAGATAGCATATTGGTTATGCAAAGAGACTCTCATGCCTGACGCTCCAACGTCCCAGGTTCAATCCCATGCACCACCGTAAGCTAGGCTGAGCAGTACTCTGGTAAAAATAAAACAAAGTAAAATAAAATAAAAGCAATGAAGCTGCAGGTGTCTCTCCTACTGTCTTCCTCTTTACATTCCCTTCCCCTCTCAATTTCTTTCTTCTTTTTTTTTTGGCTCCAAGGTTATTGCTGGGGCTCAATGCCTGCATTGCAAATCCACTGCTCCAGGAGGCCATTTTTCCAATTTTGTTACCTTTGTTGTTGTCATTATTATTATTTTTGTCATTGTTGATGTTGTTGGATAGGACAGAGAGAAATCGAGAGAAAAGGGGAGAGGGGGTAAAAGAAGGGTAGACACCTACCTGCAGACCTGCTTCACCTCCTGTGAAGTGACCTCCCTGCAGGTGGGGAGCCAAGGACTTAAACTGGGATCCTTACAGTGGTCCTTGTTCTTTGCACCACGTTTGCTTAACCTGCTATGCTACCGCCCCACCTCTCCCCTCTCAATTTCTAATATCAAATGAAGAGTATAAACAGAAACCTCAGAATTCTTTTTTTTTTTTTTTTCCCTCCTCCAGGGTTATTGCTGGGCTCGGTGCCTGCACCATGAATCCACCGCTCCTGGAGGCCATTTTTTTCCCCCTTTTGTTGCCCTTGTTGACGCAATTCGTTGTTGGATAGGACAGAGAGAAATGGAGAGAGGAGGGGAAGACAGTGAAGGGGAGAGAAAGATAGACACCTGCAGACCTGCTTCACCGCCTGTGAAGCGACTCCCCTGCAGGTGGGGAGCCGGGGGCTCGAACCGGGATCCTTACGCCGGTCCCTGCGCTTTGCGCCACATGCGCTTAACCCACTGCGCCACCGCCCGACCCCCCCTTTTTTTTTTTTTTTTTTTTTTTTTTTTTTAATGGCCACTAGGGTTATCAGTGAGGTTTGGTGCCAGCACTATGAATCCACCTCTCGCAGTGACTGTTTTTTCCTCTTTTTTTTTCTTTCTATGTCATTTGACAGCACGGAAATAACTTGAAAGGGGAGAGGGGACAGAGTGGGAGAGAGAAAAGAAAGACACCTGCAAGCCTGATTCACCACTTGTGAAGTGGTCCCCCCTGCAGGTGGGGAGTGGGTCTTCAAACCCAGGTCCTTGAGCACAGTAATGTATACACTTAAGGGGGCACCAGTGCCCACTTCCCCCACCAAGAAAAAAAATATCTTAACGGGGTGAATCCAAATAGTGGTTGAAAATAAGCAACAGCAGCCACTTATAATTTGGTGCCCCAGGTGCCATGGATGGTGTGCTGCAAATAGGAAGCCTGAAAGGATGGTTCCATAGGGAAAAACTGCCTAGAATTTGCTGTAAGGTGTACAGAAGCCCAATCTTATTAAAACTGGTTTTTTATAGAGCTGGGTCCTCACATGTGTAATTTTACTGTTCCCAGGCCAACTTTTTTTTATTCTTTTATGTTTCAGATAGACAAAAAAGAGAGAAACATCATAGCACTGAGCTTCCCCTGATGCCATGATACTCCCATGTGGTGCTGGGGCTCAAACTTGGGTCCTGAGCACTATCTCTCTCGTCCTAAAGTATTCTAAGAAAGCCTAAGTATTTATTTTTAAAAAATGGTTTCCTGTGTTAACTCTTTGTGGAATAAGAGTGAACTGTAAACTAGCTTAATGACTAGTTATTTTGAGAGATTTTTAGAATGGGTCTGGCTGTATGACTAATAAAATGGATGAAATAAGATAGAGCACAGTCAATTCTGTAAAGAAGAACGAGAAAGACAATATCACTCAAAGCAGGTGGTAGGGCACTTGAGTGCTCTCTCCCACCACAGTAACACTGGCATAAACTGTCAGGACCAACATTCGCAGAACTCTGGAATCTGACCCTGAACTTGGAACAACCCAAGGGAAGCAAAATGAAGACTGAAGCAGCTGTCATGTGATGAGAGCACAAGGCAGGGGCTGGGAAAGAGCTCACCCATACATGTTAGCCTAAATAGGGACCAGGGTTTGAGCCCCTGACCACCACAGCCAAGCACCTGTATGGAGGGAGTTTTGCTGTGGTCTCCTCTCTCTGCCTCTGTCTCTGTCTCTATCTCTGTCTCTCTCTCCCTCTCTCCCTCTCTCTCTCTCTCTATATATATATGTGTATATATATATATATATATATATATATATATATATATACACACACATATATAGTCTGCTGGAAGTGGTGGATTCAGGCAGGCACAGATCTCCAAGGATAACTCTGGTGTAAAAAACAAAAAACAAAACAACAATAACAACAACAAAAAAAAAACCCACACGCCTGTTAGTGCTGGAGGATCAGGAGAAAGGGCTTAGTAAAAAAGCCATGGGCCAGTGAAATAGCTCACCTGGATAGTGCTCTGCTTAACTATGGGTGTGACCCAGGTTTAAGCCCAGCCCTCATCTTATTGAAGGGAACAGCAGTGCTGTGATCTGTCTCTCAAATAAGAAGGTTTATCTCACTTAACATGATACCTTTGAGTCTTATAAAAAAATGGGGTGAAGGAGATGACTTCATCATTTTCAACAGCTGAGTAGTGTGTGTGTGTGTGTGTGTGTGTGTGTGTGTGTGTGTGTGTGTGTGTGTGAGAGAGAGAGAGAGAGAGAGAGAAAGAGAGAAAGAGAGAGAACTTTCTTGGTCACTCATCTGTTGTTGGACATCTGGATTGTTTTCATGTTTGGGCAGTCAGAAATCATATTAAGTGAAATAAGCCAAAAAGAAAAGGGTGGATGATCCCACTCATAGGGAAAACCTAAGAAACAAGGACAGAAAGGGAAAACACAAAGTAAAACATGGACTGGGTGTGGAGTATTGCACCAAAGCAAAGGACTCTGGGAAAGGAGGGCTGGGGGGGCTTTATGATCCTGATGTCTGATGGTAGAAAAGGACCTACGTTGGGGGTAAGACACCTATTATGGGGAGATGAGAAATTGTACCCAACCTCATGTGTCAACAGCTGTACAGTAGTCCATTAAACTTCCCCAATAAAATGATAAAAGGAGATAAGCTAGGAATTAGCAGTTTATAAAAACTCACACTTAGTGGGGGACCAGGAAGTCCACACATGTGCAGTGGGGTTCCCACTCAGAAACAGCCTGAGCAGCACCTTGAAGTTCACTCTGGCTGATTTCTCAGGCTCTGTTCATTCAGGAAGTAAAGCTGATTACAGATAGCTGGTTATGGACTGACAGTGCAGCCTATACAGCCAGTCTACAAAAGTTGGAAAGACATTTTCTTTCTTTCTTTTTTTAAATATTTATTTATTTATTCCCTTTAGTTGCCCTTGTTGTTTTATAGTTGTAGTTATTATTATCACTGTTATTGATGTCGTTGTTGTTGGATAGGACAGAGAGAAATGGAGAGAGGAGGAGGGGAAGACAGAGAGGGGGAGAGAAAGATAGACACCTGTAGACCTGCTTCACTGCTTGTGAAGTGACTCCCCTGCAGGTGGGGAGCCGGGGGCTTGAACCGGGATCCTTACTCTGGTCCTTGTGCTTTGTGCCATGGGCTACCGCCCGACTCCCAGACATTTTCTTTCTTTTTCTGTATACTTTCCATCTTTGAGCATCAGTCATTTAAAGTAATTCCACTGAAAACCAAGCTGACCGCTGAGACACAGATTTCAAGGGCTACACACAAGGAATATAAACATTGTAAAAGATTTTTCAAAAGTCACTCAATAAGCACCAGTCCAAGCAAATATCAACAGCAAGCCGTAAGGAGAACATCTGAATTGCCACACTATGATATTCAGAATGTCTGCTTCATAACAGAAATCCCCAGAGTTCTGTAAGCAGAGAAACACAGCACATTCCATGCTGTAGGATGTCTTTCTGCTTGGGTGGTGACACCCTTTGCTGCGCAGAAACTTTTCAGTTTAATATAGTCCCATTGGTTTATTTTTGCTTTATTGGTTTTATTTTGTTTTCTTTGCAGTCCTGCCTTGTACTTGACTAAAGAGGATCAGCTTTCAATTTCTCACAATTTAGTATGATGTTGGCTGTTGGTTTGCTATATATAGATTTAACTTGTTTGAGGAATTTCCCTTCTATCCCCATGTTTTTTTTTTTTTAATGTTTTGATCATGAAAGGATGTTGGACCTTATCATCATAGGCTTTCTCTGCATTTATTGAAATGATCATGTTATTTTTGGTTTCACATTTGTTGATGTGGTGGATCACATCAATGGATAATGAACAGGCCTTGCATCACTGGAATGAAACTTATTTAATTGTGGTGCATGATCTCCTTAATGTACTGCTGTACACAGTTGGCCAGAATTTTGTTAAATTGATGAACATAGCATCTGTGTTCATCAGGGATATTGGTCTGTAGTTTTCTTTTTTGTTGCACTTCTGTTGAGTCCTTGAAGGCTTTTTGAAGCATGGGTCATCAAGTGTCCTGCCAATGTTTTCTTCTATATATCTGATAGTTTCTGGCCTAATATCTATGTTCTTAATCCACTTAGAATTGACTTTTATGCTTGGTGATACATGATGGTTCAGGTTCATCTACCTACATGTTTCAATCCAATTTACCCAACACCAGTTGTTACCCAACACCATTTTGTTACCCAACTCCATTTGCCACTTAATGGTTTGGGCCCCTTTGTAAGAAAGTTAGTTGGCCATAGATGGGGGAGGGGTGCTATTTCTCAGTTCTTTTATTCCACTGGTCTGTGTGTCTATTTTGGTTCCAGTACCAGGCAGTTTTGATTACAGTAGCTTGTAGTATAGCTTGAGGTCTGGTAATGTAATGCCCCCAGTCTTGTTCCTTTTTCTCAAGATTGCTTTGGCAATCCTGGGTTGTTTTTTTTTGTTGTTGTTGTTGTTTTGTTTTGTTTTTTTAGTTCCAGATGAATTTTTGTAACTTTTTTTCTATTCCTTTAAAGAAATTTGGCGTCACAGTGCACAAGGACCTAGGTTCAAGCCCCTGGCCCCCACAAGCAGGGGGAAAGCTTCACAAGTGGTAAAGCAGGGCTGCAGATATCTTTCTCTCTTTTCCTCTCCACCTCCTCCTCCTCCTCTCAGTTTCTTTGTCTCTATCCAACAATAAATAACTAAAATACAATTAAAAAAAAAAAGAAAGAATTTTGTTGGTACTCTGATGGGATGGCATTGAATATGTATATGGCTCTGGACAGGATGGTCATTTTGACAATATTCCTCAATCCATGAGCATGGGGTGTCTTTCCATTTATTTATGTCTCTATCTCTTTGAAGAGTGACTTATAATTTTAAGCACATTGGCCTTTCACTTCTTTTGTTAACTTGATTCCCAGATATTTGATCATTTTTGCTGCTGTAGGGAAGGAGAATGATTTCTGGATATTTTCTTCTAATTTAGTGTTTGCATAGAGGAATGCCACTGGTTTTTGCAAGTTGATTTTATAGCCTTGCCACTTTATCACTCAATAATATCTTGGAGTTTTCTGCGGAACTTTTAAAGGTTTTACATATATACAATCATATTATCTGCATTAGGGACAGTTTAACTTTTCTTCCAATCTGAATCCCTTTGATACCTTTCTCTTGTCTGATTGCTATGGCTAAGACTTCCAAGACAATGTTGAATAGTAGTGGTGATAATGGGAAGTCCTGCCTTGTACTTGACTAAAGAGGATCAGCTTTCAATTCTCACAATTTAGTAATGATGTTAGCTGTTGGTTTGCTGTATATAGATTTAACTTGTTTGAGGAATTTCCCATCTATCCCCATGTTTTGTTTTGTTTTTTGATGTTTTGATCATGAAAGGATGTTGGACCTTATCATCATAGGCTTTCTCTGCATTTATTGAAATGATCATGTTATTTTTGGTTTCACATTTGTTGATGTGGTGGATCAATCAACAGATAATGAACAGGCCTTGCATCACTGGGATGAAACTTATTTAATTGTGGTGCATGATCTCCTTAATGTACTGCTGTACGCAGTTGGCCAGAATTTTGTTAAATTGATGAACATAGCATCTGTGTTCATCAGGGATATTGGTCTGTAGTTTTCTTTTTTTGTTGCACTTCTGTCTACTTTTGGTATTAGTGTGATATTGGCTTCATAAAAAGTATTCGGATGGGTTCCTGTGTCTTCAGTATTTCAGAAGAGCTTGAGGAGTAAAGGTTCCTGTTTTTTTTTAATTGGCTTAATAATGATTGAAAAGAATGTAGTCTAAAAGGGGTACAATAATTCCCACCACCAGAGCTCCGTATCCCACCCCCTCCATTGGAAGCTTCTCTGTTCTTTATCCCTCCTGGAGGGATAAAGAATGGACCCAGGATCATTATGGGGTACTTTTAAAAAGCTTCTGTAGAATTCCTTTGTAAAACCATCTGCACATGGACTCTTGTTGTTGAGAAGGCTTTTGATGACTGTTTCAATTTCCTTGGCTGTAACTGATCTACTTATGTTTTGCATCTCCTCTTGAATTAGTTTTGGGAGGATATACTTTTCTAAAAATGTGTTCACCTCTTCCAGATTTTCAGTCATTCCTGCTGAAATGAAAAGATACTGGATAGTAACTAGTTAGAAGACAGGAGCTCAAAATCATATCAAGAAATGAAGAGTGGTATGGGAAGCTATATGGGTAAACAAAAACAGACATCATCATTATTATTTTGTCATCTGAGCCAACTTTTTTTTAGACAGAGACAGGGCCAAAGGGTAAGGAAAGACATCACAGCACAGCACTGAAGCTTCCCACAGTGTGGTGGTGAGGGGGGAGCTGGGCTCCTACCTGGGTTGTGTCCATGGAAAAGCAGGCACCCTCCTAGGTGAGCTATCTAGCCCCCCCGCCCCCCGGCGCCAGGATTATTGCTGGGACTCTGCATAACTACAGTACTATTTCTGTTAACCTTTCCATGCCTTTATTTTGATAGAAATACAAATGGAAGGAGTGAGGGGGAGAGATCCCTGCAGCACTGCACCACCACTCATGAAGCCCCCTCCTCAGTGCCGAGGTGTTTTTCCCTTAATTAGTCTGTCTCTGCGTCTGAAAAAGGCAGCCCAGAGTAGTGAGGCCCCAGCAACAGCAACAACAAAATGAAAGCAATGGTGCAGTATAACCTTCACAAACACACAGGTCAAACGCAGAGTAATGACAGCATCCACTGAAGACAGCAAGCACAAATCTAAGGGAGTGTCTTCAAATGTGAAGGCACCCACGCATTGCCGGGCTAGCGTTGCGGGCAGGAGAGAGGATCCAAGATGCAGCCCCCAGCAAAATGCCCCAGAAATATAAAAACTGTCTAGAGAAAAACGAGTAGAGAGTTTGGGAAACCTCTTCATAAGGAAGAAGGTCGCCCATGGTGGAGGGGTCTCAGAATTATAAGAAGAGGGAGAAAAGGAACCACAGTGCCTTCGTTAAACACGAGGCTGCAGAAAGCCAAGCAGCTGTATACTTACCTGGGTGCCTTCATATGTCTGCCGTTTGTGTGGAGCCAGAGGCCCCGCGTTTGGGCGCCAGAATGCGGGGATAGTGTTGCAGGCTGGTGAGAGACCAAGAACTGTGGCAGAGCGGAACACAGATCTTTATTCATGCGGGTGCCCCAGAGTCGGGTGTGAGCACAGCAGATTAAGCCAGGTGCACTGCAATGGCCGCCTCCCGCTCTGCATACCTGCCCTTCTCCAGGTCGGGATGTGGGAGAGAAAAGAGAGTGAAACCAGGAACAGCAGCAGGCTTTATAGGGTAAAAACGGAAGTGGCAAGTCGGGAACAGGATTGGCTAGGAAACGGAGTGGAGAAAACAAGGCACTCTGGGAAGGTAGACAGCTGGCGGGATTAATGTACCCTGCAGGCATGGGTGGGGATCTCTCAGGCAAAACAGTGATTATGTAAATAGGCCACAGTATCAAGCAATGCAGGGGAGCTGGCGTAATGCCCAACAACACATAACTACAAAGAATATGGGAAATCAAGAAAATATGGCATAAAAAAAAGATGGGGGAGTCAGGTGGTAGTGCTGTGGGTTAAGTGCAGGTGATGCAAAGCACAAGGACCGGCTTAAGGATCCTGGTTCGAGCCCCCGGCGGGGGAGTCGCTTCACAGGCTGTGAAGCATGTCTGAAAGTGTCTGTCTTCCTCTCCCCGTCTGTCTTCCCTTCCTCTCTCCATTTCTCTGTCCTATCCAACAACGACAACATGAATAACAACAACAATAACTACAACAATTAAACAAGGGCAACAAAAGGGAATAAATAAATAAATATGGAAAAAAGTGTAAAAAAAAAAGGAGAGGGGCGGGGCGGTGGCACACTGCGGTAAGTGCACATAATACAAAGTAAAGATCCAGGCGAGGATCCCACTTCAAGCCCCTGGTTCCTCACTTTGTGCAGAGGGGTCACTTCACAAGTGGTAAAGCAGGTCTGCTGGTGTCTATCTTTCTCTCTTCCTATTTGCCCCTCCCCTCTCAATTTCTCTGTTCTATCAAAAAAAAAAATTGAAAAAATGGCCACAGGAGCAGTAGGTTCATAGTGCAAACACTGAGCTGCAGCAATGACCCTGGTAGTAAATAAATAAATAAATAAATAAATAAAATAAAGAAGTGACAGTTGCCCACCAACCAAGCTCAAAGATACAAAATACTGTGATCTGATTTTTAAAAAAGTATTCAAAATAGCAGTTATGAAGCAAAACTTGATGACTTTAAGAAAATTCCCAGAAAAGTAATTTGGTGAAGTCAAGAATCAAATGTGTGAGGGCCAGCAGATAACTGACCTGGTTAAATGCTCACCTGTGTAAGGACCCAGGTCGGAGCCCCTGGCACCTCGTGAGAGGACCAGGTGTGAGAGGTGCAGTAGTGCTTCTCCTCCCTCTCTTCCCTCTCTCCTGCTCTGGCCCTGTTGTAGGTTTAAGAACATGTCCATCAGGAGTGGCAAGCACTCAGCAGAGTGAGGAGCATGCAGAGCACGAGTGGGAATATCGAAACAAAAGTGAAGTTCCCTACGAGACCACAATTATAGATTCATTAAGAAAATACATGACTTGACATTGGTTTACAATATAACATTTATAATGCTTTACAAGTGATCTAATAATGGTTTACAGGGTATAATTCCACAGCGTACCCACCACTCAAGTTCTGTGTCTGTCCCCACCCCACCCCACTCCCCCCACCCCCGCCCCGCCATAACCATCATTGTTCTCACAAAGTCTTAGAGAGTTTGGCTACTTTTCATTTGTTTGCAAGTCTGTGTTTCAGTTGCCTATATTCCTTATTATGAGCAAAACCATTTGGCAGTTACCTTTCACCTCCCTACTCACTTCACTAACAACAATTACCTCCAGTTCTTCCATTTTGTCCTGAAGAACATCTTTTTTTTTTTTTTAAGATGCATTTATTTTTTCTTTGATAGGTTGAGAGAGATGGGTGAGTTAGAGAAAGAGAGACACCCCATAATACTACTTCCCTGCTCCCTTGCACATGAAGCTTTCCCCTTCAGGTGAGGACCAAAGGCTTGAATCCAGGTCCTTGCACATTATAATGTGCACATTGTATTGGGTGTGTCACCACTCGACCTCAGTGTCATCTTTCTAAACCCAAAGTGGGATTCCAGTGAATATATGCCCTGTGACTTTTTTACTATTATCTTTATTTATTACATAGAGATAACCAGAAATTGAGGGGGGAGAGGAGCTAGAGAGGGAGAGAGACAGAGACATCTGCAGCGCTGCTTCATCACTTGTGAAACTTTCCCCGAGGGTGGGACTGGAGGCTTGAATCTAGGCCCTTGTGCATTGTACCATGTGTGCCACCACCTGGCTCTTCTTCTTCTTCTAGCATTTGCCCTTCTTCCGTAGCCAGTCAACAGCGTCAGGTTGAGCCTGATGTCAAGTTTCGAGACCTCCTTTGAATCTGGAGAGGTGGCAGTCGTTGACTAGACAGTCATAGTCTGTCTGTAGCCGCAGGGGCAATTCGGGTCATCTCTGGCTCCCCAGCGGTGGAACATAGCGGCGCACCGGCCATGGCCTGTTCGATAGCGGTTGAGGAGGGCCCAATCATAACGTGCTAGGTCAAAGCCGGGTTGACGCTTGCAGGGGCCTGTGATGAGGTGTTTGTTCTTTACCTCAGCTGACTGCCAACTCTGTTTCCAAGAGACTGGAACAGAGAAGTTCAGTGTAGGCATAGGGGACCAGATTGGGTGACGAGACGTCAAGCGTTGGACAGGGTGGGCGAAGATATCCGCGTATATTGGCAGGTCCGGTCGAGCGTAGACGTGGGAAATGAACTTAGATGATGCCGCATCCCGACGAATATCTGGCGGGGCGATGTTGCTAAGAACTGGCAGCCATGGAACCGGAGTGGAACGGATGGTTCCAGAAATTATCCTCATGGAGGAATATAATTTGGAATCAACAGCTGCAGACTGACTTCACCACTCGAAATGTCTTCACTGCAGGTGGGGAGTGGGGGCTGAAATCTGGGTTCTTGTCCTTGTGAGGGTCTTTGAGCACAGTACACCTGTGTGCATGTAGCTGGGTGCACCACTGCCTTGCCGCCCTATGACTTTTTAAAAAAATATTCATTTATTCTCTTCTGTTGCCCTTGTTTTATTGTTGTAGTTATTGTTATTGATGTCGTCGTAGTTGGATAGGACAGAGAGAAATGGAGAGAGAAGACAGAGGGGGACAGAAAGATAGACACCTGCAGATCTGCTTTACTGCTTGTGAAGCGATCCCCCCTGCAGGTGGGGAGCCGGGGGCTCAAACTGGGATTCTTACGCCAGTCCTTGTGCTTTGTACCACCTGTGCTTAGCCCACTGTGGGGACTGCCGAACTCTTCAGCCCTATGACTTCTTTATCCAGTCATCTGTTGGACATTTAGGCTGCTTCTATCCCTTGGTTATTGTGAATAATGCAGCTATGATGAACATGTGAGTACATGTATTCCTTCTAATTAGTGCTTCCATGTCTTTTAGATAAGTGTCTAGGAGTGGCATTGCTGGATTGTAAGGTATTTCTGTTTTTATTTGTTTAAGGCCACTCTGTACTATTTCCATGGGGCTGCACCAGTTTGCCTTCCCACAACAGTGTAACAGAATGTTCTTTTTTCTACACATCCTGGACAACGCTTGTCATTTCCTGTTTTGTTGATGAAGGTCATTCTTATAGGTGTGAAGTGGAATATCCATGTGTTTAAATTTGCATTTCTCTTAGTAGGTGAAGTGGTACATTTTTTCATGTCTGTGGGCCATATGTGGTATCTTCTTTAAACTATTCAGATCTCTTGCTCTCGTTGTGCTGAGTCGGTTTGGGCTTGTTGTTAAGCTGTATGAATTGCTTATATATATTTCATATTGAATCCTGTCGATGTGTAATGTGTCACTATCTTCTCCCAATTACTGGGCTATCTTTTCTTTGTGAGATTTTCTTTCAATGTGTAGAAACTTTTTAATTTGCTGGTCTCATTTACTTAATCTTTTAGTTTCATTTTCCCATGTGACTGTGTCTCCAAATACACATTTAATAGTAAAATCCTGAAGTGTTTTACTAATATATTTTGTCCTTTCTGGTCTAATAATCCAGTTCCCTCATCTATTTTGAGTTACTCTTTTGGTGCATGGTTTTAAGTGGTAGTCTAGTTTCATTTTTTCTACATGTGGCTGTTCGATTTTCCCAGCACCATTTACTAGAGAGGCTTTCGTTTCCCTGTTGAATAGTTTTGGCCTCTGTCATATATTAGATGTCCTTTATATGTGTGGGTTTATTTCTGCACTGCCTACCCTGCTCCTTTGATTTGCGAGCCTGTTTTTATTCTAATGCCATGCCACTTTGGTACTGCTTTGTAGTAATAGGTTGAAGCTGTGGACTGTGATGCATCCATGTTTTTTCTCCCTCAGGAGTGCTTTGGCTATTCATGGCTTTTTGTGGCTTCATAAAAAAATTTTGATAATTTGCTTTTTTTTTTTTTTTTGGAAAAAAAGTTACTGGGACTTTGATAGGGGTTATAGTGAATCTACAGGTTACTTTTGAAGGAACAGTTATTTAAATATTTATTTGGGTGCCAGCCAGTGGCACACTTGCTTGAACACACTTGAGCAAACACATTACTGTGTACAAGGACCAGGGTTCAAGTCCTTGGTCCCCACCTGCAGGGGGGAAGCTTCACAAGTGGTGAAGCAGGGTTGCAGGTGTCTTTCTTTTTTTTAATATTTATTTATTCCTTCTTGTTGCCTTTGTTTTATTGTTGTAGTTGTTGTTGATGTTGTTATCGTTGTTGGATAGGACAGAGAGAAATGGAGAGAGGAGGGGAAGACGGGGGGGGGGGGGAGAGAAAGACAGACACCTGCAGACCAGCTTCACCGCTTGTGAAGCGACTTCCCTGCAGGTGGTGAGCCGGGGGCTCGAACCGGGATCCTTAGCTGGTCCTTGTGCTTTGCGCCACGTGTGCTTAATCTGCTGGTGTCTTTCTTTATCCCTCTCAATTTCTCGCTGTTCTGTCAAATAAAATAAACGAGTAATAAATATTTTAAATTATTATTTAATTCTTGAACAAGAAATCGTCTTCCATTTCTTTGTGTCACTATTTCTTTTAATGATGTCCTATAGTTTACATTATAAAGTTGTTTTTTTTTTTTTGCCTTCTTTGTGAAATTTACTCCAAGATTATCTTTTTGGGTTCAACTGTCAGTAGGATTGCTTCTTTTTAAAATTTACTTATTTTCCCTTTTGTTGCCCTAGTTTTTTTAAAATTGTTGTTGTGGTTATTATTGTTGTTACTGATATCATCATTGGATAGGACAGAGAAATGGAGAGAGGAGGGGAAGACAGAGAGAGGAAGAGAAAGAGAGACACCTGCAGACCTGCTTCACGTCCTGTAAAGTGGCTCCCCTGCAGGTGGGGAGATGGGGGCTTGAACCAGGATCCTTAAGCCAGTCCTTGCGCTTTTTGCCACGTGCGCTTAAGCCGCTGTGCTACTACCCGACTCCCAATAGGATTGCTTCTTTCCTTCTCCTCTGACTTATCATTTAGGTATACAAATGCCACAGATTTTTGTGTATTTGTATCCTGTTACATTGGTGAATTCATTAATGGTTTCTTTAGGGTTCTCTTGGTCATCTAGAGAATCGTGTCATCTGCAAACAGTGATAGTTATAGCTTCTTCCTTTCCAAACTGGGAGCACCTCCCCCTCCGTCCCCCACTGTGCTCACATGAACTTTCAGGCTTCCAGGTCTGTTTGGAGTACTAGTGGTGAAAGAGAACATCCCTGTCTGCTTCCAGATCTTAGGGGGAAAGTTTTTCCCCTATTGTGTATGTTAGTTAAGGGTTTTTCCATATATGGTCTTCATTATGTTGAGAAACTTTCCTTCTGTTCCCAGT
This sequence comes from Erinaceus europaeus, assembly GCF_950295315.1. Taxonomy (NCBI): domain Eukaryota; kingdom Metazoa; phylum Chordata; class Mammalia; order Eulipotyphla; family Erinaceidae; genus Erinaceus; species Erinaceus europaeus. The sequence continues at coordinate 157,646,234 of NC_080162.1, forward strand.
TCCTTTTCTTCTCTCTTTTCTTTTTTTAAAGATTTTATTCATTTATTCATGAGAAAGATAGGAGAGAAAGAACCAGACATCACTCTGGTACATGTGCTGCTGGGGATTGAACTCAGGACTTCATGCTTGAGAGTCCAATGCTTTATCCATTGTGTCACCTCCCGGACCACCTTTCTCTCTTTTCTTGATAGAGACAAATTGAGAGTGGAGGGAGAGGGGAAAGAGACACCTGCAGCAGTGCTTCACCACTTGTGAAGCTTCTTTCCCTGCAGGTGGGGGTTGGGGGGCTTGAACCTGGTCCTTGCGTTCAGCCAGGTGCATCACCACCTGGGCTCCTTATTCCCAATTTTATGGGTGCTGATCCTGTAAAATGCCTTTTCTGCACCTATTGATATAACATGTGGTTCTTGTCTTTGCTGTTGTTGATGTGGTGTATTACTTTAGTCAATATATGTTGAATCATCCCTGCTTTCTGGGGATGAATCCCACTTGGTCTTGGTGGATCACTTTCTTTATAGGTGGTTGGATTCTTTTGGCCAAGATTTTGTTGAGGATCTTGCATCAGTGTTCATCCAAGATATAGTTGTCTTTCATTTGATAGAGTCCTTCCCTGCTTTGGGAAAAATAAATGTGTTGGGGAGTTTCTCCCCCAACTTAAGTATTTTGGAAAATGTGAGGAGCAGGTATGGGTTTTTTTTTTTTTTTCTCCAGGGTTATCACTGGGCTTGGAGCCTGCACTACGAATCCACTGCTCCTGGAGGTCATTTTCTCATTTTGTTACACTTGTTATTGCCATTGCTGTTGTTGTATAGGACAGAGAGAAATTGAGAGAGGAGAGGAAGAGAGAACAGAGCTTGTGAAGCGACCCCCCTGCAGGTGGGAAGCTGGAGGCTCAAACTGGGTTCCTTATGCCCGTCCTTGCACTTTGCTTAACCCGCTATGCTACCACCGCCCAGCCCCCAGGTACAGATTCTGAGAGTCCCATGTTCTGCTGGGGTATTGGCTGCTGGTTCTGCAGCTGCAGCTGCTCGGACCTGCCCGCCCTCTGCTGGCTGGAAGAGGAGCAGCAGGATATATGTCAGCAGCAGGCTGGGAGAGCACCTAGGACAGAATTGCTGCTTGGAACCAGGGCCTCAACTTTGCAGAGTGGGTTTACCAGAGGACTGAATTGTGTTCTCCAGTCTGGAAGCTTTTACTGGCCTAGCACATTGGAGCCATCTGAGAACAGGGTGTGGTCTGGGCTGTGAGATGCCATTCATACTCCCCTTCATGGCGCAGAGAAATGGAACATGGAAGAGGGAGAGACAGCTGCCTGTTTCATAGCTCGTGAAACTTCCCCCCTGCAGTGGGGAGCCTGGGACTTGAACCCAGGTCCTTGCACATGGTAACCTATGTGCTCAGCAGAATGTGCCACTGCTTGGCCTGACCAGAAAAGGCTTCTTTTTCTTTATTAAGGAATTGTTTTACATTCAACAGTAAATACAATAGTTTGAACATGCATAACATTTCCCAGTTCTCCATGTAACAGTTAACCCCCCACTAGGTCCTCTGTCATCCTTCTTGGATCTATATTCTCCCCACCCACCCACCCCAGAGTCTTTTACTTTGGTGCAATATGCCAATTCCAGTTCAGGTTCTATTTGTGTTTTCTTTTCTGATCTTGTTAGAAAAGGCTTTTTTATAAAAAATTTTTAGTGACTTCATATTGATTTACAAGATTATACGTAACAGGGGCATAATTCTGTACCACCATTGGAGGCTACAGTAGTTTCCTTAGGGTTGCAGATAATGGGCTGACTATGTATTTGCCCTTTTTTCCTCCATGGTCTTGCTTTCTCTTCCTAAGTCACCCCTACATCTACTATTATTACTTCCCAATGCCCTTTTTTTTTTTCTTCTCTGGGTCCTGGTAGAGTTGCCCTCTGGTTACCTTCCCCTAATACTACTCCCCCTCTGGGAAGCATGGACCAAAATTCATGGGCTGCAGAAGGTGGGAGTTCTAGCTTCCGTAATAGCTTCTCTGCTGGACATGGCATTGGCAGGTTGATCCATATGCCCAGCCTATTTGTTAGTGTGGTCACTGCCTTTGTTGCATGGGTTACTTTTGACACAGTGTTTTCATTTGTCTGGAAGCATTTGCTGATTTCCTTTGGGATTTCAATGTATTGACTTTCTTGCAGTCTAACAGTCCTTCCTCAAGAATGTTCCATGCACACTTAAAGGAGTATGTATTCTGTAGATGTTTGCGCTAGTTGCTTTTACAGTTACTCTTCAAGATCTCTATATCCTTTTCTACCTAGATGTTTTGTCTACCTGTTATTAAAAATGGGGTATTGAGGGTTCTGTAATTGGAAGTATTTCTCCCTTCAATTCTGTAAAATGTACATTTTAATTAGTATCTGAGTTTTATTTGACTTCTACTAAATGCTTCATCATACTCTGGTTTCTCTTCAGATTGCATAAATCTTTCACCTTTTACTAAAAGCTCTGTGATATAAAAAAAAGGCTAAGTAAATAATATATTCCTAGCAGAGAAAGAGCATCACTATGGCACATGTGATATCAAAGATTGAACTTGGGTCCTCACACCTGAAAGTCTAACATTTTATCTACTGTGCCACCAGAGTCTTAATTTCTCAAAGACAGCTTCTGATTACAAAGACATGGATTGAAGACTAGTTCTAAGTCAGCCATTCTCAGACTCATCACTTTCTTTTGTTTTCTGTTCCACTGCTTCACCTTTTCTGGCCAACTTTCATACATACCACCAGTACAGTGGGGACTGGGCTTGAACCTGGGTCACACACAAGGCAATGAATGAGCAATTGTGCAAAATGTTTCATAGATGCTGTGTACAGTTCTGATGGGAGTTTTTTTTTTTTATTGTAATTATTGTTGATATCATTGTTGTTGGATAGGACAGAGAGAAGGGAAGAGAAAGACACCTGTTTCACCGCTTGTGAAGTGACTCCCCTGCAGGTGGGGAGCCAGGGACTTGAACTGGGATCTTCACGCCGGTCCTTGCACTTTGTGCCACCTGTGCTTAACCTGCTGCGCTACCGCCCGACTCCCCATGGTGGGATTTTTTTGTAAAGACAGTAAAGAGAAATCGAGGCTGGGGAAGAGAAAGACACCTGCTACTCATGAAGGGTCTTCTCTGCAGGGCTGGAGCAGGGGCTTGAACCTGGCTCCTTGCATATGGTAGCATGTCCACTCAGTTGGATATGTCCTCACACAGCCTCACAGACAAGAATTTTCAACTGACACACACACATTGTCATGCCAACTTCCTTTTATGCAGTCATGCTGTAACTTTCAGTGACAGATAGCCATTTAAAGTTACTTTTATTGAAGACGACACCTGCAGATATTGTTTCACCACTAATGAAGCTTCCCCACTACAAGTGGGGACTGGGGTCTTAAACATGGTAACGTGCACTCAACTAGGTGTGCCACTACCCAACCCCAAAACGGTTACTTCAAACTGGAAAAATACAATAAAATCTTAGGCTCGGAGGCCAGGTAGTATATATAGTGCAAAGCACATGGATTACCACACACACACACCTGCAGGGGGCCACTTCACTAGCAGTGAAACAGGTCTGCAGGTGTCTTATCTTTCTCTTCCCCCCTCTGTCCTGTCCAATAACAACAATGAAAAAAAAAAAGATGCTTCTAGGAACAGTGGATTCATAGTGCAGACACTGAGCCCCAGTGATAACCCTGGAGGCAAAAATAAAATGATCATAGGCTCTCGGAATGGGCAGGGGATGTCACTGTGATAGTGCAATGATTCTAGAACTTTGGAGGTGGGTGTGGTGAACCTTATACACCTGAAATTTCACTATACTGCAAAACCATTGTAAAATTTTCATTCCTCCCACCCACCTTTCAGATAAAATAGCCAACTACTGGATAGTTTTATGCAATCTTGAAAACTAGAATACATGAACTTGCAAAACAAAAAAGTCATCAGAAGCAAACTTTCTAAGAACTATGGTCATTATCTTTAGGAAGTGAGAGGGTGGGGATACAAATTTTATCAGAATACACACACACACATTTTGCCTCCAGGGTCATTGCTGGGGCTTAGTGCCTGCGAATCCACTGCTCCTGGAGGTCATTTTTCTCCCTTTTGTTGCCCTTGTTGTGGTTATTATTGTTGATGTCATTGGTTGTTGGGAAGACAGAGGGGAAAGGAAAGACAGATACCTGCAGACAGGGAGCTGGGGGCTTGAACTGAGATCCTTACACATGCCATGTGTGCTTAATCCGCTGTGCTACCGCCGGACCCCCATAAAAATATTTTATAATATGAATATTCTGCTTTTGAAACTGAGCTATAAACTACTTTTAGAAAAAAAACTTTACTGTTTTTAAGAGTTTCCAAATATAAATGTCTGCATAAAATAATAGCAAAAGGGAGTCGAGCAGTAGCGCAGCAGGTTAAGCACACGTGGCACGAAGCGCAGGGACTGGCGTAAGGATCCCTGTTCAAGCCCCCGGCTCCCCACCTGCATGGTAGTTGTTTCACAGGCGGTGAAACAGGTCTGCACATGTCTGTCTTTCTCTATCTGTCCTAACAACAATGGCAATAAAAGGGAAAATAAATATATATAAAAAAACAATAGCAAAGTTTAAAAAGTTAAGCTTTAAACAGTTTCAAGTATGTGGCGGGATAGAGATTCTGTAAATAGAAACTTTCTTCTTAAATACACGATTCCACACCTCTCCAAGGATGGAATTCACTTCAGATGGAGATTTTTGTGCTATCCCTATGTCACACTTGGAATTCTGATTACCCCTAGCCTGGGAAGCAAAGTGCATTTATCGACCTTCCTAACTTGGCACTTGATTTTTCTACTTGGATCCAAGACTGCTTCATGAAATGTCATTTTTAACCAGAAGGTCTCTTCATAGCTTTCAATATTGTTCTTACGTGTCTGTTGGCTTTACTCTTATAAAGTCTTAATGATTGTCTTCTGCATGTTCTTTCCAGTATGCCATGATTACCAATGAGAACACGACATGGAATATCCAGTTACAGCATTTATTAAGACAGCTGGTAGCACATGTGATGTTATTTCCTTGATGTATAATGTGTATGACTGTGGTCATATATTTTTCTATTACATCTCTCAGAACTGTAAGATTTGGTTTAACATTTTCATTCATGATCTTGATCAAACCTATGTTCCAAGACTGTATTACTAACTTGATTCCTTCTCTCTAGTGCTTCGGGAAAAATCAGTTCATCAATGAAAATTTAGGACATGTCTAACCACTCAATGCGTTTTAATCTGTAGGCTCCCCTAGACCTCACATCCAGGGCTCCCATCCTTCCCAAGTTCGGCCCAGAATATTGGGGTCTGTTGCCTGGTCAATCAGACACTTCACTTGCGCCTCTTCTGAAAGTCCACTCTCTGGCTCCTGGGCACGAATGTTGTGATCTTTGCTTCCTCGAGCCACAGCTGTAAAGTCTCCAAAGGCAGGTGCCTTCTCATGGCCCAGAAGTAGCTCATCACTGGGAAACATAATACAAAATGACATGCATTAGCTGTGCTTTGTTGCCTGTACTCCTAGATCTGCTATCCAGATGCTCCCTCTGTAAAGCATTTTCTCTTGCTTGTGTGCTTAGGGTTAGAATTGCTGGCCGGGTCAAATGGTTATTATATGTTCAACTTTTTCAGGAAATGCCTGATTATTTTCACATATCCACCAGCAGCACATTAGGGCTCCACATTCTCCCTAAAATTCGTTGTATTTTTGTTACCATTGAGGCTTCACTGTGATAACTTTCACTTAACGAAAAAAAAAAAAAGAGCACAGCTGCCTTCAATGTATGGGGGGGGTAGAAGCTGGTTTGCATGCACATTATCTGGGTAAGCTAGCTTTCTGGGACAGAGGTTTTAGCCACCAGTAAATATAGTAGTAGTTCGTACATGTGCAACATTATTCTGTACAGCACGTTAACCCCCTTCACGTCCTCCTCCACCATCATGATCCAGGAACTATTTCATTTTTTAAAATTATGGTAATCTGTGGGAGGCTGGGCAGTGGCGCACACATTGTACTGTGTGTAAGGACCCTGGTTTGAGCCCCTGCTCACATCTGCACAGGGATGCTTCACAAATACTGAAGCAGGTTCCTATCTTTCTCTCTTTGTCTTATTGACTAATAAGTATCTTCCATGTGGTTATTTGTGTTTCTTCTAAGTTACAGGGATTCTGTATATAAGCTGCTAGTCAGCACTATATTCTCTTTGGGTTGTTCTTTTGACTTTCTTGATAGGATCCTGTGACGTACAGAATGTTTTAAGTCCCTGGGCCACCACATGAGAGATGCTGCAGTGTCTCTCACCCTCTGTGTAGAGGAGAGGGGAAGAAAAGTCACTAGTAACAGTGGCATCATGTAGGCTCAGAGGTAGCCCCAGTGGCAAGAAAAAAAAGTTGACTTAGATGAAATTTGTCTTTTCATGAAGATTTACCCTTTCTTACTTAGTTTTGGCTTCCACACTTGTGTCAATGACCCACGGGCAGATAGCATAATGGTTACGCAAGGAGACTCTTCAAAGTCCCAGGTTCAATCCCCTGTACCACCATCAGCCAAAGCTAAACAGTGTTCTAGTTAAAAAAGCTTCACAGGTGGTAAAGCAGGTTTGCAGGTGTCTATCTTCCCTTCTCTCTGTCCTATTGAACATCAACAACAATAAGGGCAAAAAAAAAAAAAGGGCCTCCAGAAGCAATGAATTCATGCTGCAGGCACTGAGCCCTAGAAATAACCCTGGGGGGGCAAAAAAAGAAATAAAATCACAGATGGTTACCTAACTTTTTCCTTCTTATGAATCAATTTTTAGAGTCTAATCTAGTTGTCATGTAATAGGATCATGTCTGCATTCTCCACACCTTTTATAAACCCCTCATATATGTAAAAATATCCTTATAATTGAACTGAAGTCTATAAAGTCACAGGTCAAGGACACCAGTTTCACGGATATAGACCTGTGCCCAGATTAGAAGTCCTTCTCTATAAGTCATGGTCTCAACAATGATGCTTCTGGGGCCACAGAGAAAGAGTTCACTGGGCTTGGATGCAGGGCAAAGCTCTGGTTCTGAAAAAAAAAAAGTGTGTGTGGAAGACAACGTAATGGTTTACAAAAAAGACTTTTGTGCCTCAGGTTCAGATGTCCCAGGTTCCATCTCTCATACCACTATAAATCAGAGCTGCGTGGCGCTCTGCTTTAACAATAAAACTAGTGCTATTGTCAAAGGTTAAATATAAAATACTCTGCATTTCATTTTAGAAATACTTAGTTTAAACAAGTAATAACTTACCAAGTAATAACTGCTGGATTGGCGCCTTCCAATTTTCTTTTAGCATAATGTATTTTCTGCTGGGGGTACCAATCTTTTTCAGCTATGTTTATCCCTTGAATCCATGAGCCTCCTTTTTTCAGCATTTTCTGTTCAAAATTCTAAAGGAAAAGAATGGGATTTTTCTTGGCTTTTTATGAAAGCATATATATATAATCACATAGGTTAAACAAGTAGTGGTCTTGGTGGTGAACTTGGAGCTTTTGGACATATTTTTAAATTGACAGTACACCTAACAGTGATGATGAACTTGAAGAGGATTAAAGTGTCTCCTTACAAAGACTACCTGAGATTTAAGAGATGATTGTCTGGGGTGGTAGAATAGCGGGGTATGAGTCCCTGATTCCAACCTGTAGGGGGGAAGCAAGTACTGCAGGTGTCTCTCTCTCCCTCTCTAAAAAAAAAAAATGCTGCCAGGCACAGTGGATTCATCATAGAGGCAGAAAGCCACAGTGATAGCCCTGGTGGCAAAAAAAGGATTGTCTGGTTTTTGTGTATGCTCCTTCTGAGAAATGCTGTATAAAGCCATGTAAATATTTTGGTGAACACAATCTGATGGGATTCTACATCTCGCTGGAGGGGATAGAGGGAAAAGCACAGGAAACATACACAGAAGTGGCCTTACCTTCCAGTCGAAGGAAGGCTCCCTGACAAACACATCCATGGTGCTAAGCAGCAGGTCGGGCCGGGAGCGGAAGGCTCTCAGGGCATGAACCATGACACTGTATGTGATGCCCGTTTCCTTCATAGGCAGCATCAGGTTGACAAACTGGCGAGTCAGGCGAAAAGGCATCAGCTCAGGGACTGGTAGCTAGAGAGAGAGAGAGAAAAAAAACATGCCAGTAGTAAGGTCACTTTGCCTCAAAGCAACAGGCACCAACAGAAGAGCCTCCCACTTAGTCTTCACGCTATGTGAAAATGAGACTTTCTCTTTACTTGAAGTCAGCTACACAGAGGGAACCAGTCAGTCATCCCTGTAAAGCAAAAAACCTGTTCCACCACACGGACACAGGATATAGAAGTACGATTGAAAATGTTGAGTTTGCGGCCAGGGAGGAGGTAGAATGCACAAGTGGTGACATCTGCGGGAACACTGCTCTGGGCTCACTCTCTCTCCCATAAATCAGCTTTACAAAGCATTTTTGATCTGAGGACTTCACATAACTGCCCTATCTCCTCCCTTTATATAGAAATACATTGACTCTGACCTAGAAGCTATCCTTTAAAAGCGTAAGACAGTCAAATCTGATTTGTTTAAACTAGAGCACTACTACATTTACAGTGGTGCTGGGGACTGAGTCTGAGATCTTGGAGCCTGAGGCATGAAAACTTTTGCGTGGCCATTATGCTATCTTTGAAGCCTAACCTCAAATTTATAACCAGATGCATAGGTCAAAAACTGCAGCACTAATGTCCTTTGGCCCATCAGGGTTTTGAGCCTGCACAATTCCACTGTTCCTGGCAGACTAACAATTTTTTTTTCCCCTTAAGATTTATTTTACTTAGTATGCAGGAGCTTCAGTCACGGGGGTCCAACGCTCTATCACACTAGCCATCTTCCCAGCTGTGACGCTTCTTTTTTTTGTAGAGAGAACACAAGATCTCTGCATGAAGCTTCCCTTTTCCTGTCTAGAACCCGGTCCTTGCACATAGTAAAGTGGGCACTCTACTGGTTGAGCTCCCACCCCCCTTCATTTCTTCTTTAATTTCAATCCACTCACACAGGTGTGTTGAAATGTCCTGAACAAGTCTAACCTGCTTTACGGGGCTAGACAGGCCTACCTGTGTAGCTGATCCAAATGCATGTCCAAAGTCGATTCCGATCACACCGCCCGTCTCCATGCTGATCAGGAAGTTGTTCAGGTGCCTGTCCCCGATGCCTAGCACCCAGTGGCTGACACACAGCAGGGCATGAGAGCAGGCGCAGTGGGCACGCAGAGCCAGGAAAGCCTCGGGGCCCGTGCTCATGGCCATGAAGGCCCGCCTGCAGGAAGGGGGCATGGTTGCTATGGGCTCTGTCCACCCTCCCCCCAACCCCTTTAAGGCTGTACATCCCAAAATACAATTACTTTAGCAGGTCGGATGGCACTTTACTTTCTCTTTTTCTGAAAGATATGACTGTTTCAGTCCGATTTGCTTTCCTGTGGTTAAATGATAGGAGACATCTGATTAGAGGAGACATCTAGAGCCTTGAGGTTTTACTTTGTTTTGACTAAAGCACTGCTCTGGCTTACAGTGGTACTGAGGATTGAACCTCATGGTGACACATGCTTGACAGCCCAATAGCCTCTCTACCCCCGCTGCTAAAGGGTCTTAATTTTGAAACCAAAATGTCAAAGCTATATTTTGGTCATATCTCCAAGACAAGTAAAGACACAGCTTTAAGTGGCAACACTTACTTGTACATTGACGTGTAGGCGCTAAGATCCATTCTGCCTGACATCTTTCTCAGCCAGTCTTTGTATTCAAAACATGGTGCTTTGGAATCACTAACAAGTAGGAAAAAAAAGAATCGGCATCTTATAATTTCAGAGGCAAAGATCACCAGAATTCATTGAAAACAGTAAAAATGTGGAGGGAAATGTGACTTTTACTCCTATTTCCAGTGATTCTGGCATCCCAATGGTCACTCCTAGCTTTGGTTTCTTTAGGAGTGGTTATTTCCTGAGCAAAAACTTCAGGCACAAGACAATCAGCAACAATACACAAAAGACCAGAGTAAGCTATTTATGACCTAGGCATATAATTCTACAACTCTGGTGCTAGAAAAGAACATTAACAGCAAGAGAGGGGCTGGATATACCTTACCCTGTAGAGCACAGTATACCATGGACAAGAACCTGGGTTCAAACCCCTGGCCACTGTGTGCAAGCACTTAGACAGAAAAACTTTACAAATGGTGGAGCAGTGCTTTGCTTTCTCCTTCTCTATCTTTAAAAAAAAGAAGGGGAGTCGGGCAGAAGTATAGCAGGTTAAGCGCACATGGCATAAGGATTCCGGATCAAGCCCCCGGCTCCCCACCTGCAGGGGAATCATTTCACAAGCAGGTGTCTTGGCTTTCTCTCTGTCCTATCCAACAACAATAATTACAACAGTAAAAAAAAAAAAAATTTAAAGGTGGCCGCTGGGAGCAGTGGAATCATGCAGGTATGGAGCCCAGTGATAATCTTGGTGGGTAAAAAGAAGAAAAAAGTAGCAATAGATATTTGAGTTATATTACAACTAACACACAAAAAGACCCAGAAATTATTTGTGAAATATGGATTAAGTCTCTTTCATCATGATCTAAAAACACAGCCACACTCTTTCTTCACTGCTTCCAGTACACAGATATAAATTAAAGACAACAAAGTCTTTTTCTTAAATGACAGTGAATTTGAAAAGCTGTTTTCAATAATACTTAACAGGAAAGGAACAAGGCAGTATCTGGGCAGATGGAAATAATGGGACATTTCTAGGTCTAACCACTTTTGGATTTGTGCCAAAAGTGTTAACAAATTTTCTTAAAAGAAAAAAAAAAAGCCTTAAAGATAGAATAAATCCACATGTTCCTCAGTAGTTCAGCCACTTAAGATGACTCTTTTCTGATTTGTTACTAAATCAATTTCATAAACTGATCATGCCATTGTAATCTAAACTTCTTTAGTTTTCAGTTGGGATGAAACTCTTTAGATTGGAAATCTTAAAAAAAAAAAAGTGATGAACTTAGTATTAAGTGGCCAGAAGCACCCTGTTTTCAAAAGATAGGTGGTGGGAGGTTTGCAAGGAGACAGCATAATACAGTTATGCAAAAAGACTCCCATTCTTTAGGCTCCCATTACATTGGGGAAGGCTTCAGTGGTGTCTTCCTATCAGAAAAAGTTGATTAGAGCAGTGACATGAAGACTGGGTGTTGACTAATAAAGCACTAGGGAGCAGTTTGTACAACTCTCCTCCTAACAAGTACTTTTTTTTACTTTCTGGGTTGATGGCACTTGCTACTGATTCCCTCCACCCTTCAGGTCTGAACAGTACAGACAGAGCCGGAACTTCCAACCTCAGGAAGAACTGCTCCTCTGCTCACTGTCCTCGAAAGAGAGCAAGCACCCCCTTTGGAAATGAAAATTAGCCTTAGAGCTAACCATGAGCATCTCCTCTCCTTTCAGAATGTCTGTCAACATTGTCCTTACTTTTCTATGCGGAAACAACCAAATTGACCTTCTGATTAAAAAAATGTATGTATTGATATGGCAGTAGAGTAGAGGATTTGCATGTGAGGTCCTGAGTTCAATTCCCAGCACTGCATTTTTCCAGTAGTGTTCTGGTTCTTTCTCATTAAGACTGACAAGATAGCTCACCTATAGAGGGCATCTGCTTTGCCAGGTTTGAACCCAGCTCCCACTGCACAGGGGAAACCTTTAAAGCAGTGCTACTTTTCCCAGTCTGAAGGAGAAAAACAAAAACCTTAATCTTTAGAAACTATAAGGCATCTATATCATGATCTAGGAGTGATCACCAATAATCCTAGTTACAACATGTACATGCTGTGTGATCCCATCACAAGATACTTCTCTGGCTTCCTCATCAATAGGCTTCGTAGTAAAAATACTCACCTTGTAGACGGATGTAAGAAATAAATTACTTCATACACATCTAAAAATAACAGAATAGGGCTGAGCACACAGAAGTTTAATCAAATGCTAGCTACTAATAGTGGTATTATTTCCTTTCCCAAAGTTAATTTTTTGGGGGAGGGTCATCTCTGGGGCTTCACTACTCCAGGCTTTTAATTCAGATAGAGGGAGAGGTGGGGGGAGACCCATACTACCAAGGTTTTCTTCAGGCTGGGCTTGAACCTGTCGCTTACATGGTAAAGCAGTGCACTTTCCAAGTGAGCTGTCTTGTCAGCTCCAAAGTTAATACTTTAGAGGATCTAGGCTCAAGCTCAGGGAAGCCTCACTGGCAGTGCTACAGGTATTTGTGTCTATCAGGATAAAAAAAAAATGTGGAGAAATATGCAAATAGTGTTGGTGATCGATGGTTCCATGCATGAGCATCCATCTGCAAGGGGGGAAAGAAACTTCGTAAGTGGTGGAACAGTGTGGTAGGTGTCTCCATCAAAAAGAAAAACGTCACCAGGGACCAGTGGAGTCTTGCAGGCACTCAGCCTCAGCACTAATAACCCTGCTGGTCTACTAATTAGGTCAAGGGGGTCCCCAAATATCCCTAGCAACAGAAGGCATAGGAAAAGTGAATCAGAATGAGTTGATATTGGGAGGCTGCAGGCCTGGGTGCACATCAAGACAGAACAGAAAGAGAGTAGCCAGTCTCCATGTTACCTTTGGTAACCTGCTTTCTCCTCCTGGGACATGGTATTCAAGAGAAGCTCCTTCAAGGTCAAAGTATTTTCAATCCATTCGATTAATCCTATTCTGAAAAGGAGAGCACAAAATATATAAGCGGAAGTGCAAACTGCTCTTTAGTCCTGTTGAATGAAAGGAAGATTTTTCCTTATACTACAATAAAAAGCATGGAAGGTTGGGAAGATAGCATAGTCGTAGCACGTCAGCCTTGCATATTTAAGACCCTAGGTTTAATCCCTGGCACCACCATACGGCAAAGACCAACAGTGCTTTTGTTTGTGTCTCTGATAGAGACAGAAAGAGACACCTGCAGTACTATTCCACCTCTTGTGAAACTTCCCCACTATACGGGGGCACTAAGGGCTTGTGCATGACCACCAAGTCCGTTGTCACAAAACAAAAAAAAAGGTGTCACAGTTGCCAAAGTGATACTCTGGGAGTCCGGCGGTAGCGCAGCAGGTTAAGCGCACACGGCGCAAAGCACAAGGACCAGCATAAGGATCTAGGTTCGAGCCCCGGATCCCCACCTGCAGGGGAGTGGCTTCACAGGCAGTGAAGCAGGTCTGCAGGTGTCTCTCTGTCCTATCCAACAACAACAAGGGCAACAAAAGGAAAAATAAATAAATAAATAAATAAGTGATACTCTAGTTCTCTCTCCCTCTTTAAGAAAAAGTCATGGGAGGTGGTACAGTGCCTAAAGCCCTGAGTTTTATCTTTGGCATTGCACATGACAGAGTAATTTAAAAGGGGCCTCTCCTGCTGTCCAGACATAGAATGCTATTTGCTATGGTCTGGTTGAGCCTGAAAAACACTACAGCCATTAATTACACATGATTATGTAAATTCTAGAGTGGGCTTCTACCACACAGGAAGTCTAACTTCCAAGTGGCCTTTAGTCGGCCTCTTGGAGGAATCCGACAGCACTGAAATGCCCACAAGTGTGGAGTAGGACCTGGAGGTCATGGGGACCACGTGGTAGGTTTTCAGCTGCAGGTTCCTCTGGCCACAGGCAGCATCTGAGGACAAGATGCTGTTCATGACTTGGAAGAGCTGCTCAATGCGCTGGTCCTGCCGCAGGTCCTCACCGCCCTTCACCAGGAAGGGGTACTCCTGCTCATCGTGGCCTCGGATAACAATGCGCTTCGGCTTCCTGATAGAAGCCATCACCTTCACCTACAAAAATTCAGGAAAGAGTTTTAGACGCAGTCTCAGAGACAAGCCCATCACATCACTGCCGTGGCCACAGAAACACTTTCTTTTGATTACAGAGCACTGCTCATAGATTTTTTATATGCTTACTTTTTAGTAGTTAATTCAATTTGATTCTGCATTTATTTTATAATGAATACACACATGTGCTTTTCTTTTAAAAGTCACCAGCATTATTGTTAGAGTTCCATGCTTGCATGACAACTCCACCCCCAGAAGACTTTTTTGATAAGTCAGACACCATTCTACCACTTGTGAAGCTTCCTTTAGTAAGGTCAAGTGTACACTCTACTGGATGAGGCAGCCCCCTATAGCTGATCCTTTACATCCTTCAATAGAACTATTAAATAAAAAACTGGAAACATTATATTAATAAGTACAGTAAAGGAATTGAGATGAACATGAGAAGCTATATTTTCTTTTCAAATTATTTTATTTATTTATTTTCCCTTTTATTGCCCTTATTGTTTTTATTGTTGTATTTATTATTGTTGTCATCATTGTTAGATAGGACAGAGAGGGGGAGAGAAAGACAGACACCTGCAGACCTGCTTCATCGCTTATGAAGTGACTCCCCTGCAGGTGGGGAGCTGGGGGCTCGAACCGGGATCCTTACTCGGGTCCTTGCGTTTTGTGCCACATGCGCTTAACCCACTGCGCTACCGCCCGACTCCCTAGAAGCTATATTTTCTTTAGCAAAACAACCCTATCATTTTCATCTGAAGAAGCAGATACCACACACACTAATCTAACAGTGATGATCGGGGTCACTGATGCTGGCACCTACCCGCTCATCGAATCCAGCGATTCGCACGTGGTATTCAGGTAGGGGCTTCCCTTTGCCATCATACTGACCTGAGAAACAGAAGAATCACTTAGGCATAGCTTGTTAAAACACACTGACTGACTGATCTAAGGGCCTGAGAAGTGACGCTGAAGATAAGGTGCTGGACTCTCAGGTGCAAGATCCCTGGTTTGATCCCTGGCACTGTATATTGCCAGAGTGATGTTCTAATTCTCTCACTAATGAATACATCTTTATTTTTAAAAATTTATTAATACAACACAGAGAACCAGAGCATCGTTACACCACATGCTGTGCCAGGGATTCAAAATTGGAAACTCATGCTTCTAAGTTCAGTGCCTTACTCATTGTGCCACTTCTAGGGTTCCCAATAAATGTTATTCTAACAAAATGTTTCACTTTGAGTTTTCATTGAAAATTTAACTTAGGTTTCCTTTCCTTCTAAAAATATTGAACTGACATCATTGCATTATAACGGCAAGATAAGCTTTAGGCATGTGTACACACTACATTCAGTTCACCACCTCCATGCCAAGTTAGTCAGAAGTGATTCCTTCTACTTGGTTCAGCTTTCTTCTCATTTTCCTTCCTGATAATGACTCATTTTAGTCTTAAAAATTTTTGTTTTTAAAAAACATTCATGAGATAAAAAGGTACTCTTGCAGTGTTGGGAACTGAACCTGAGACTTCATGCTTTGAAATTCAAGCCTCTATCTACTGCTCTTCCCCATGCTTTTACTTCTCAATACTTCTCAGTTTGCTTCCAATTTTTTTTTTAATGTTTATTTCCTTCCTCTTGCTGCCCTTGCTGTTTTATTGTTGATGTTGTCATTGTTGGATAGGACAGAGAGGGGAGAGGAAGAGAAAGACTGACACCTGCAGACCTGCTTCACCACTGTGACTTGTGACTCCCCTGCAGGTGGGGAGCCAGGGGCTTGAACCGGGATCCTTACTCCGGTCACTATGCTTTGCGCCACGAGCGATTAACCCGCTGCACTACCACCCAGCTCCCTGCTTCCAATTCTAACCCACATAGTCAACGACTGCCACCTCTCCAGATTCAAAGGAGGTCTTGAAACTTTACATCAGGCTCAACCTGACACTGTTGACTGGCTACGGAAGAAGGGCAAACGCTAGAAGAAGAAGAAGTGCTTTAAATGCTTCTTTAGAAACTTACTTCATATGCAATGCACAGCTTCTATTAACAAAGACAAGTGTTTCTCCTACTCTATTCTTTCCTTTTTATTCACTAGAATGAGAACTAACCAGATTAAAACTTTTTTGGGGGGTGTGGAATATATATATATATATATATATGGCTGCTGTGTGGCTGGGAGGCAGTGCAGTAGGTAGAGGGTTAGACTCTGGAACATGAGCTTCTAAAATCAGTCACCAGCATCACATGTGCCAGAGCGATGCTATGGTTCTCTAAGCTCCCACCAACTGATAAATGGAAAAGCATTTTTTAAAGGAAAACTTCTGTTCATATTTGTTCAACGTGCTGTATCTCTGTTCTCAATATTATAGTCCTTTTCCTAAAGGCAAGCTATTTACCTTACCATTTCAATATCGGACCAGAATCTACATCTGTATCATACTTCTCATAAGTTATTTAAAACACAGCATGGCGTGCTCACTGGAGAAATCTATGATTTACCAGTTTTTCTGAACACTGTTCATAATCAAGAATAAGAGATGACTATGTAGCAAAGTGTAATACTTCATAGCAATTTTGAGTTTTCTTTCATGATGATGGAAAATAGTGACATTTTAAATCTTAGGAAAAAACAAAAAACAACCAACCGAACAAAAAAACCCTCAAGATCCTGACATCACTGTTTCAGAACCTGAAAGTTCTTCCTGTGACCCTCTCCCCTCTAAAGTACCATCTTGTTCATCCCTGAGATTTACTCACCGGGAATCTCTAGCTCATTTCTTAAGAACTCCACCTTGAATTCACTCATCCAGGGAGACCATTCTTTCAAATTCCCAGGTGGCTTTGAGTCTCTGTACATGCTTGAAAGGAGAGAGCTGGTGATATCAGTGAAGTCACGGAGCTTCATTCCAGAAAGCTTAGAGCCTCCTCTCCCAAAGTGTTTATCAAATTCTTTTCCAAATGCCTGAAATTAATAGTGATTTACCTGAACGTCTGAACTTTGGAAAAGGTGTGAGGTTCATGAATGTCTATAATAAGTACACAGTTAGTTTTTACATGCTTATGTGTTTCACTGTTATGAAATATTTGCATTGGAAGAAGCTTTGGTGTCTTTCCCTCTATCTGAAAACATCATCCCAAAGTGGTGAAGCCCCAAATGACAACAAAAGGCCAGGGTTAGCACTGACGTTCAGTCATACATTCTAATAAGGGGTTTAAAACGTGGGGCAGTCATTCAGGCTCTTATGCTCACTACCAACTCGCTGATCTACAGTATTGTGATGACAGGGGGTAACTGGGGACAAAACATTAACCAACAAAATTAAGGGAATAATTCAATAAAAATGATTACTCTCGAGCTGAAGAGTGCTACTCTCCTTAGTATGGGCCTTTCAAGCTATTGTTTTCAATCACAAATGCATATAAACATTATTTAGTGGACCAGAGAGACAGCTTACTGGGAAGGGTGCCTGCACTGTCGCGTTACCCAGGTTTGAGCCCTGGCACCACATGGGAGGAGGCTTTGATGATGTAGTGTCTCTTGCTCAACTAAACGGAAAAATAAAGTGACTTGGAGCAGAGAAATTATGCATAGATGAGGTCTGGACTCCACTATTTTTTTTTCTTGCCTCCAGAGTTATTGCTGGGGCTCGGTGCTTGCACTATGAATCCACTGCACCTGGAGGCTATTTTTTCTCCCCAATTTGTTGCCCTTGATGGTGCTGGATAGGAGAGAGAGAAATCGAGAGGAGGGGAAGCCAGGGACTTGAACCAGGATCCTTACGCCAGTCCTTGTGACCCCCCTCTACTATTTTTTAAAATTAATTAATATATTTATGAGAAAGATAGGAGGAAAGAAAGAACCAGCCATCACTCTGGTACATGTGCTGCCAGGGATCGAACTCAGGATCTCATGCTTGACAGTCTAGTGCCTTAGCCACTGCGCCACCTCCTGGACCACTCTACTATTTTTTTTTTTTAACCCACACTATGAAAATGATTCATAGTTCTCTTGTATAAAAAGGTTTGTTTATGTAATAATGAGAGAATCAAGGCATCACTCTGATAATCCCCCCAATGCTGGGAATTGATCTCCTGGACCTCGGGGTTGAGGGTCCAACACTAATTTATATTTCTTTCCAATTTTCTTTCTTTATTGGATAGAGATAGCCAGAAATCAAGAGGGAAGGGTGTGAGAGAGATACCTGCAACACTTCTTTACCACTCACAAAGTCTTCCCCCTGCAGGGGGTCAAACCCGGGTCCTTGTGCACTGTAATGTGTGCGCCATCACCTGGCCCCATAATTTATATTTCTTTAAAATTATAAGTACTTGCACCAAAGCAAAAGTCTCAGAGAAGGGAGTGAGCACTGGGGTCCTGTTGCACAATAGAGGGAAAGGATGTAAGTTGGGGGTGAAGTTTTGTAGACACTTGTCATGGAAAGATGAAAAATTTAACTCATGTCAACTGTACTATAAACTATTAACATACATGTATCCATATGTAATATAAAAATTATAAGTATCTGGCAACATCTATTATTTTTTTTGCATTAGTCTATACTCAAATATTTAAAGTATAAACCTGTTATTAAAAAAAAAATCGAGTGTTCTGAGAGGTGGTGCAGTGGCCGATTTAAAAGCATGTCCTAGAGCACTGTACAGCTCTAGTTTATGGTGGTGCTGGGGATTGAACCTGGGGCCTCAGAGCCTAAGGCATGAAAGTTTCTTGCATAACCATTACGCTGTCTCCCCCCATCTATGAGATCCTGAGTTCTATCCCCTGTGATTTTTACCAGATTTAGAATCAACCCAGGAATACAGATCTGGTATAAATGAAAGATCCATTCTACTTTATCCTCTATTTATTCACTATAAGAATACTGACATATAGATACAGCAGATTTCCTCTTTGATCTGTAAATAGACCAAAAGTGCAAAAACAATCTGCAATTCTTCAACTACAGAAAACCATTAGCAGTTTCCCAAACACAATCAGCTCTGGCAACATATCTGCAGGGTGAATACCCTCGTGGAGCCTTAAGAGTGTGATTTGAGGCACTTCTGATTTAGCAGATGATTATTTTCATTGATGGAAATTACATGCTGATTTGCTAGGAAGTAGGAAATTTGGACTGGTTTTCCTAGGTCTAAAAAACCTGGCCTCAAAACAAGTTTCGGTATCTGGAAGCAACAATGATATATAATTCTGCTATCAGCCCTCAGGGTTGATACAGTTAAGGCTTAACCACAGCTGGAGAAGGGGTCTGAAGTCACTGGATTTCCAGGACAGCCTTAGAGTACCCAATATTCAAGGAAAGGCAGGGTCTATGAGTTCAAAGGGCTGATATGCGGTCTTGATGAGGAGTCACAAAGAATTTCCATATGTGACAGTGCTGATTGAATAGATTGTAATGGCACACCCTCACCTGGGATAAGGTAGGTTATGAGAACCCACAGAACAGAGGTGTACTACTGAAACAATCTTTTCATGGGGGTCATCAAAATAGGTCACATGGGCCACGTGTGTGACCCAAGTTCAAGACCAGTCCCCACTGCACTGAAGGAAGCTTTAGTGTGATCTCTTTCACCCACTCTGCATCTATCTAAACTTTTTAAAAAAAGTTTTTCATCAGTGAAGAGTGATCTCACTAAGCTGGAAGATCTGGCTTAGTTTCTCTTCTGCCACTCTCTCTTTTGAATATTGGGCAAGTCTGTCTTTTCAGGTCTAGGTTCTTTGTCTTAAAGTTGAGCAGACTACAATTCATGTGAACTTTCATAGAAGCTGGCTGTTGTCCACCATACCTGAATAAACTTCTTTCTAAAAGGCCCCAGGCCTGGAGCATTTGATTGTCCCAAGGCTGCATACATTCTTTCATACAGCTTCTCAATGGTTTTTTTATTGATGGGATTTTTTGCTAACTCAATCTTCATATCTTCAGTCCAGTCCTGAGTAGAAGACAGAGAGAAAATCAAGCTACTGGTAGATGGTAGGTAGGTTTTAACCAATTTCTAATCTCATGAACTAAAACCTGTCATGTTACCTTAAAGAGCAATTCAGGATTAGAGAGTTGCTCTAAGGCGTTAATAAAATCTTGAATTACGCCTCCTTGATCCAACTTCAGTTTAATCCTATAAAAAATTAGCAAATTTAAGAAATCAAACACCCTCCAAAGAGCAAGGCCTATAATTACACAACTGTAATATATATATATATATATCTCCCCACAATAACACTGTTAACTGAAGAAGTGAAAAGACACTCCAGGCAGCATTCAGCCGGGCTTCATGAGAATGAAATTTCAAATCTTTCAACATTTTTTTCCAATACCAGGTTTGCTGCCCTAAGGCCCAACCGCAGGAAAGAAGAGCACAATGGTTGGCAAGCCCACTCACATTTTTAACAAATTATCACTGTGGTATAAAGGACTGTATGTTCCATTCTTGGAACTAACTTAGATAAAATAAACTAATTTCAAACAGCATCTTATCAGGCTGAGGAGACAGCACAGTGATTATACAAAAGACTTTCCTGTCTGAGGCTCCAAGTCCCAGGATTCAATTTGTAGCACCACCATAAGCCAGAGCTGAGTAATTCATTTTACTGAAACAGGAAATAGCTCACTTAGAGAGAGTGCTACTTTGCTGTAGGCACAACCTAGGCTTGATCTTGGCTTGCACTGCAAAGAAGGATGCTGTGGGGTCTCTTTCTATCTTAAAAAAAAAAAATCTGTTGTTTATGTTTGATTTTTTGCAGAGCTGGGGCTTAAGTATACGCAATTTCACTCTCCTGGATTGACTTTTTCATTCAGACAGAAAGACTACCACAGCACCAATTCCCTAGTGATCTATTCCCTATGATGTTGGAGCTTGATGAACCTGGGCTTTACACACAGCAGCCTACCTGCTGAAATATTCCTCATTCTGAAATGAAAAGGAGAAAATTTAGGGTCCAGGAGACCGCTCACTTTACCGAGGTTCAGGTATCCAGGTTAGAGCTCCCATATTTAGTCACCAATGGGAACACCATGCTTCCACACAAAGGGGAAGCTTCACAAACAGCAAAGCAGTGCTATGGTATCTCTCCCTATTTCTCTCACTCAATGTCTGAAAAAAAGGACAGTGCTCTAACAAATGATATGCCTGTAGTAATCACATTCAACATGCCTATGATTCTTATTCCTCCGTGATAGCTCTAAATGATGGGAAGAGAACTTTCCATCTGTTTTGCTTTCATTGTGCACATTTTGAATGTCCACTTTTTTTTTAAGCAACCTGATTTTTTTTTTTTTTTTTTTTGCAATATTACCTTTCCACAAACTCCTTATTCTTATGCCCGGTAGAAGTGTTGCTGAAGGAATAGCTTTCACTGCTTATTATGAATGGGTAGACTATCGCCTGGGGATAGTGGTCAGCAATCTCCGCCACGGTGCGCTGGACTGCAACGGCTTCCTCTTTGTCCAATAAGGCCACCATGTGGCTGATCCAGCCAATGAACTGCCAGCAGGGAATGGATGACATCTAGGACATACAGAACTGTGACTTAGTAGCAAGTAAGCACATCACTTAACATGGTTATGATGAAAAGAACGTATCCATTGTAAGAAAAAAACATACATAATCAGAATAAGTAAAAGTCAAACTTAAAGAGTATCATCCTCTCAAGGCTGAGTGAAATCTGAGTGAAATTTCCTATGCATTTGCATACATTTTCCTTCTTCACAAAGATGGGCTTCTACTGAACATATGATTCAAAGGAATTATTGTAGCTTTAACAGTTGCATGACATTCCAATTTATTTAAGGTGATAATTTAAAGATAAATCTGATGCACTTGGAATGTTGGTCTAATGCTCAAGACTCCAGCTTCATCTGTACCACGATGACAAAGCAGGGGGTGTCAGGCTAGAAGCACTGGCCAGAGTATTTATTAGCTACACCACCTTCAGTGGTTCCCAAGTAAGTCAACATAGCACTGACAGAAAACTCTGCTTATTGGGAGTTAGGCGGTAGTGCAAAGCACAAGGACTGGCGTGAGGATCCCAGTTCAAGCCCCTGGCTCCCCACCTGCAGGGTTGTTGCTTCACAAGCAGTGAAGCAGGTCTGCAGGTGTCTTTTTCTCCCCTTCTGTCTTGCTCTCCTCTCTCCATTTCTCTCTGTCCTATCCAACAATGACATCAATAACAACAACAATAAAAACAAGGACAACAAAAAGGAAATATTCTCAAAAAAAAATTGCTTAATTTCCTAACTCAAAATGCTATTTTTAATCACATAATAAAATGTAATTTTGGAAACAACTACAGCCATGACTTAATGATTTCTCAATTTAACCTAATCTCCTATTTAAGACCTACTAAAAAAATTTAATCCAGAAGAGGGTCAGAGGTTGTGGTAGAGCCCAGCACTGTTTAATGGCTTACTGTGTTTAAAGAAAACAAAAACCAAAACAACACAGGGTGTGGTGCTGGCTCACCTGGTAGAGTGCTATGCCACCATGTACAAGGTTCAGGTTCCCAGTCTCCACATAGGGGTGGGGGTTCACAAGCAGTGCTACAGGTGTCCCTCACTCCATCCCTCTCCCTCTATCTGAACTGAACTTCACTGACAACCCTAAAGGGGAAAAAAAAAAAAATCAATTTTTTTTTTCTATCTTTCCTAACTAAAGCACTGCTCAGCTCTGGCTTATGGTGGTGCTGGGACTTAGGTGCAACAGGCAGGAAAGTCTTTTGTGTAACCATTATACTATCTCCCCAACCTCTGTATTAAAAAAAAAAATCAATTTATTATGTTAAGCCAAGAGAGTGCGGTGCTTCCTCTTCACCACTTTTTTTTTTTTTTTTTTTTTTAACACACTTTATTTTACCAGAGTACTGCTCAGCTCTGACTTGTGGTGGGGCTAGGGATTGAACCCGGCATCTCAGAGACTCAGGCATGAAAGTTTTTTTGCATAACCATTATGCTATCTCCCCAGCCCACTGTGGTCCTCCTTTAGAATTATCACACCACCAACTGAAAGCAGGCTCTATCTTCCAGTTAAACATGTGCAAAGCGATTAGGAAGTCTCCAGGCTAGATGTCCCTCCATTCTTCACAGACCTGGTCCACCTAACTTAGGAAGGCAGCAGCCCCACACAAAGATGATGGGGGGGAGGGGAGTGGTGTTGGTTGATAGGGCAGGTACACCTAGCTGAGAACACGTTACAATGCACAAGGAGATGGGGGGCCTCCAACAGCCTCAGTCTAGCCGCTCCCTTTGGCTGAAGGCTCAGCCCACTTGTGGGCACTGCAGTTAACAGAGGTGGGATAGTAGCTGAAACATAACCCTTCTCCCAGGCTAAGTAATGCACTGAGCAGAAGGCAGCGGCAGGTATTCCAGACTACAGCTTTGTGACAGAAAATCCCTGTCTCCAACACACCACCTTCTCTCTTACTTGGGGTGCTGATTCAGACAGCACTCCTGCCAACACCCACAGAAGGCTATGGTTAAATACGGGCCTCACTCATGCAGTTTCAATGGCTTGTGTTCTTGGAATGTAGCACAATTCAGTAGAGACTAAGAAAAGCTGTAGTGCGCACAGTGAACACAAGCATGTGTTTGGATGCAAACACATTTCAGTTCTGTACTGCTCCCCTCGGCTTCAAGAGAGACACTTACCTCTTTTGCCATTAGGCTCAGGGTCTCCTCTGGATATTGCTCTATGATCTGCAGCAGTCTGGGGAATTTCATCCGGGCTTCGTGTGAATGGAATTTCAAAGCTTTCAACATTTTTTCCACTACCAGGGCTGGATAGGTTTGCTGCCCTAAGGCCCAACAGCAGAAAAGAAGAACACTATGGTTGGCAAGCCCACTTACATTTAACAAATTATCATCGTGATATAAATGATTATATGTTCCATTCTTGGGTTATTTCTATAGCATATCAGTATTCCTTTTTTTAAACAACTATTTCAGATCAACAAACACTTAACAGCTTTGGATTCTATGTGAGAGTCTCTATTTTATTGGATAGACAGAGACATATACCTGCAGCACTGCTTCATCACTCATGAAGCCTTCCGTCTGCAGGTGGGGACCAGGGGCTTGAACCTGGGTCCTTGAGCATGGTACTATGTGTACTCAACTGGGTTCACCACCATCTGGCCCCAAAAGTTTCTCTCTTCTCCTAGGATACCCATTCTGTACTAAGCATTTTGCTTCTTGGGCCAATGCAAGTGACTGAATTTATTCCAGAAGCAAGAGGTAGGCTACATATGCCAATTTAACCAAAGTTACAAGCACAATGTGAGAAGATAAGTGAAACAAATGGAAGGACAGATGATACCTTGATTCCACTGAAATGGAGGCAATTTCTTGTGTTTAGAGATGTCACTACCTCATAACCAACCTATAAGGGCCTCAGTGTGCCCTGCTAACACACTGACATTGCTTTTTCTTTGTCATTACCTGGTGCACTCTCTTCCTCCTTGTGGAGCTGTTGGTCACAGAGGTCAACCAATGTCATATAGGCCTCTGTTATCCCTGCTTCAGGAGCCTGACCCATGGGGCAAGACTTGATCTCTTCCTCAGCTGTTTGAACAGCATCAAAAAGATGTTGGAAGGCTCTCTGGTACAGGCCTGCGGCCACCTGCAATCACAGAGATCTCAGAAAACCTGTGAGTGATGGGAGCTTCCCATAAGCATTGCTTCTATTTGTGATGCTAAAAAGAAATTGTAATGGTTGGGTAGAGAGCACATACATTGCCCTTCAGGGGGAAAGTTTCTTGGGCAGTGAAGCAGTGTTACAGGTGTCTCTCTTTTTCTGCCTCTCTACTCCCGTTTTTATCAAAAAGAAAAAAGGGGGTAGGGAAAGGGCACCTAGCCGAGCAATAACCCTGGTGTGAATAAAAATAAAATATGTAAAAAAACTTGATCATTCACTCTCATTTAAGAAACTTATATCTGGGAGTCGAGTGGTAGCGCAGCAGGTTAAGCGCACATGGCGCCAAGTGCAAGGACCAGTGTAAGGATCCCTGTTCAAGCCCCCAGCTCTCCATCTGCAGAGGAATCGCTTCACAGGCAGTAAAGGAGGTCTGCAGGTGTCTTTCTCTCTGTCCTATCCAACAATGATGACATCAATAACAAGGGAAAATAAAAGAAACTTATATCCTATAGTCTGGGAGGTGGCTCAGTGGATAAATTGAACTCTCAAGAATGTGGGCTTGAGTTCAATACCCAGCAGCACATGTACAAGAATGATGTCTAGTTCTTTTTTTTATTAACAAATAAAATCTTTTTCAAAAAGAAATGTATATCCCAACTCTTGCCACTCTAATAAAACAGAACAACAAGAAAAATTAAAACTTATATAGTTAATGAGCCACTAGCAATGAGTCACAGCAAGCTGACTACATGAACTTGGGAGAGCTTGTCTTGACTTTGAAAGAGAAAGCAATTCTGGTGAGAGCCTCAGCATGTAAAAATCAACCAAGGAAAAAAGGCCACCCAAGAGTGGGACAGATAATCCAAAGAGCTGCTATCAGAGGTCCATGGCATCACACACTTTTAAGATGTTTAAGAAGAGATGAAGTTTCACCTCTTTAGCAAGGGTCCTTCACAGATGTCAGTGATACCATGGAGGAAGGAGACAAAACTGCACCACTCAAGTGAGATGGAGTTCCAGGGATCTAGCAGAGTTGTTTATGCAAAAAATACTTTTTTTTTTTTGCCTCCAGGGTTATTGCTGGGGCTTGGTGCCTGTACCACGAATCTATTGCTCCTGAAGGCCATTTTTTCCCTTGTTACACTGGTTGTTTTTACCACTGTTGTGGTTATTATTATCATTGTTATTGATGTCGTCGTCGTTGGACAGGACAGAGAGAAATGGAGGGGGGAGAGAAAGACAGACACCTGCAGACTTGCTTCACCACCTGTGAAGCGACTCCCCTACAGGTGGGGAGCCGGGGGCTCGAACCAGGATCCTTCCACCGGTCCTTGTGCTTAACCCACTGCACTACCACCTGAACCCCCGCAAAAAAGACTTTTAAGCCTAAGTCATCAGAAGTCCCAGGTTTAATC
Organism: Erinaceus europaeus; assembly: GCF_950295315.1. Classification (NCBI taxonomy): domain Eukaryota; kingdom Metazoa; phylum Chordata; class Mammalia; order Eulipotyphla; family Erinaceidae; genus Erinaceus; species Erinaceus europaeus. The sequence continues at coordinate 157,672,174 of NC_080162.1, forward strand.
CCCACCATCATCATAAGCAGAACTGAGCAGTGCTCTGGTCTAATTATAATAATGTGAGGCGGGATGTGACAAGATGAGGATAGGCTGGTCACTGCAGAAGAAGCACTAAGTACAAAAGTGGGAAACAGTGATTTGTCCCACAAGCTCATGGGAAGTCTGGATGACGACTGCTGGTCAAGTCCCTTTAACAAGATTCATGGAAGAACTATCCACATCAATCCAACACAAAGTTCTCATTTGTAATGCTGGAAAAAAAAACAAAACTTTTATATCATTTGAATAAACAGGAAACATATGGAGTATGTCAGCTCTCCACACAAGACACTTGGCGACAAACTGTCAAAGGCATTTCAAAAACACAAAGTAGTGCCCTCATTTCTTTTGTGTGGCCAAGAGGCTGCAATTTCAAGACTTACAACACAGAGACATGGAGAGTTCACCCCTTTAGTGCTCAGTACCTTGTCTGTATGCTCTGGCTTGGATCCAGAGAGCTCCATGATTCTCTGAGCCTTGTTTTCCTCGATTTCAGCAAGGCAGTTGGGCTCACTGCTCAGAGCATCAGCCAACATCCGGTATGTTGTACCCAGGAGAATGTTCTGGTCACGGAGAGCCACAGTATTTTTGCTTAAGTAGCTTGACCTGTTCTCACCTATTGGGTTAAATACACACAATCTTTCTCAGAAATAAATGAAACCACACTTAAAAAACAAAGTTTTTTGTGGACCAAAGTTGTTTCTATTAATAAATTTATAGAGGGGGACAGAGTCGTGGAGATGGTTCTTGGCTAGAGCATCTGATGTAGATGCATGAGGCCATGGATTTGATTCCTAGTACCACATGAAAGCAACAAAGGCTAAAACCAATTCAGAACTCCATAGATAGTGGAGCAGTGTTCTTAGAGCTACGCCTCTATTTCACCCTCTCATAATAAATAAATAAACAAACAAAACCAGGAGCCTGGGAGGTGGCTCATTGGATAAGGCACTGAATTATGAAGCAAAGGTTCCAAGTTTGATCCAAAGCATCTCATGTGTCAGAGTGTGCTCTGGTTCTCTTCTCACTTCATTCTCAATGAACACTCAATATAAAAGAAAAAAAAGGCACTGCTGCTGGCACACCCAGTATAGTAATACGTCATCATGCACAAGGACCAGGTTTCAAGCCCCCGGTGCCCATCTGCAGGGGGGAAAGCTTCATAAGAAGTGAAGCAGTGCTACAGATGTCTCTCTTTCTCTCATCCTACTTCTCCCTACCCTCTTAATTTCTCTGTTGCTATCAACAGCAAGAAAGAAAGAAAAGTAAAAATTCTGCTGCTGGCAGGAATGGATTCATTGCAAAGTCACCAAGCCCTAGTGATAACCCTGATGGCAGTAAAAAAAAAAAAAAAAAAAAAAAATTGAACCAGAGTTGATACAGTGGCAGAATACATGCACGAAACCCTGAGTTTGAGCTCTAGTATGAGGAAGGAGGAAGGGGAAGAGAAAGAGAAGAAATAGAAATAATCAATGGGGCTGGAGAGGCAGCTCAGACCCTAAGTCTTACCCCAGCACCACACAATTGGGGAACAGTGATCTATCTAGTTTCTCTTAGTTGTAGATAAAAAATATTTGCATCATTAACACACATACACAAAAGAAATGAATTAAAATAAATCTTGTAGTTATAAGATACTGTTTTCAGGGCTAGAGAGAGCAGTGGTTCTGCAAAAAGACTTTCATGCCTGAGGCACTGAGATACCACACTCAATCCCCAGAACCACTGTAAGGCAGAGCTGAACAATGCTCTACTTAAAATAAAAAGGAGGGGGGTCGGGCGGTGGCGCAGTGGGTTAAACGCATGTGGCGCAAAGCGCAGGGACCAACGTAAGGATCCCGGTTCGAGCCCCTGGCTCCCCACCTGCAGGGGAGTCGCTTCACAGGCGGTGAAGCAGGTCTGCAGGTGTCTATCTTTCTCTCCCCCTCTCTGTCTTCCCCTCCTCTCTCCATTTCTCTCTGTCCTATCCAACAACGAATTGCGTCAACAAGGGCAATAATAATAGCCACAAGGAAGCTACAACAAGGGCAACAAAAGGGGGAGAAAAAAATGGCCTCCAGAAGCGGTGGATTCATGGTGCAGGCACGGAGCCCAGCAATAACCCTGGAGGAGGAAAAAAAAAAAAAGGAACTGTCTTTCTGCAGAACCACCGTGCTATTATAAACTACAGCCATAACAACATGACTGAAACTATAATAGTGTTACTATGAGTAATAAAGTCAGGCTAATGCCAGCAAGCTTATCTTTACACCTCAACCCCCTCTGTGGAAAAAAACAAAAAATACGTAAGATGGCAAGGGAATGGGCACAAGTTGTTTTAGTTAAGTTGGAGTGCAGCATTTGCACAGACAGGGCCTCAAGTTTGATCCCCGGTAGCACATGTGCCAGGGAGATGCCCTAGTTTTTTCTTTTGTTCAAAAATAAGTACATCTTAAAATATTTAAGGGTGGCCCCAAAAGTAATTCAATGGCAAGAGCTTCAGACCTAAGAGCATGAGGTCCTGAGTTTGTACCCTAGTGTTGCATGTACTAGAATGATGTCCTGGTTCTCTCTGTGTGTCATAAACATTAAAAAAAAAAAGTTTGTGCATTAAAAGGTTTGAGACATTCAATCTTCCCCTCTCATATTAATTAAATAGTGATTTATATGAGTACAGATTAACAGGAGTATACATAAACACATTCCCATCACCAAAAGACTGTGTCCCATCCCACTGCCCCACCCCGCCCGCCCCATGAAGCCGAATATACACCCTCACCCTTAACCCAGGGTTTTTACTTTGATGCCCTACTCCAAATTCAGTCAAATCCTGCTTTGAATTTCCCTCTCTGTTCTTCTTTCTCAGCTTCTGTTTATGAGTGGGATCATCCCATATTCGTCTTTATCTTTCTAACTTAGCTCACTTAACATAATTCCTTCTAGCTCCATGCAAGATGGGTCAGAGAAAGTGGGTTCATAGTTCTTAATAGCTGCGTAATATTCCATTGTGTATATATACCACAGCTTTCTCAGCCACTCATCTGTTGCTGGGCACCTGGGTTGCTTCTAGGTTTTAGCTATTATGAATTATACTGCTATGAACATAGGCGTACACATATCTTTTTGGTTGCGTGTTATCGAGTCCTGGGATCAACAACATATTCTATGCTACACCATCAGGAAGATGGGTCCTGATATTGGGCCAGCTTGGAATGTTCCAACTGATGACCACAGAATGTGAGGTCAGATCTACAGGGATGCAGAGGTCACACAGGTTCCTCAGATGAATATAGGCCCCAGATCAGATCAAATTGATGGGGTTTACAGTCAACAATATTATACACCTTTCTCATATTTGGGAGCTACTCTTTTCCCTGATCCAGCTTTCTGGTCCTTTTTCCAGCCATGACATCATCTCCCCAGACAATAACTTGGATCCACCTGTATATCAGATTTCAGGCTCAGGGAAAAAAAAAAAAAAAACTAGTATAGCCACAGGCCGTTTGGAATATAACTAAAATATGCCTACTAGCTATCTACAAAATGGAGACCCCCCCCCAACTCTTCATCTGCACTATTCCAGCCTTTAGGTTCATGATTAGTCAACAACTTGTTTGGCTTTATATGTTAACTCTCTTTTCAGTCACAAGGTTCCAGATGCTACCATGATGCCAACCAGATTTCCCTGGACAGACAACACCACCAATGTGTCCTGGAGTTCTAATTCCCCAGAACCCTGCCCCACTAAGGAAAGAGAGAGGCAGGCTAGGAGTATGGATTGACCTGTCAATGCCCATGTTCAGTGGGGAATCAATTACAGAAGCCAGACCTTCCTCTTTCTGCATCCACAATGACCTTGGGTCCATACTCCCAGAGGGTTAAAGTGTAGGAAAGTTATTAAGGGAGGGGATGGGATACAGAGTTCTGGTGGTGGGAATTGTGTGGAGTTGTACCCCTCTTATCCTATGGTTTTGTCAGTGTTTCCTTTTTATAAATAAATAATAATAAAATAATAATATATTAAAAAATGTTTAAGCAGGGGTTCATGTGTGAGGACCCTGGTTCAAGACCTCAGTCCCCATCTTTGGGGGTGGGGGTGGGGAGCTTCACAACTGGTGAAGTAGTGTTACAGTTATCTCTCTCTTTCTCTCTCTGAAAAAAAAAAAAAGGCTACTGGGAACAGTGGAATTGTTGTACAGACATTAAGCCCCAATGATAAACCTGGTGACAAAAACAATAAGTAAATAGATAATATAGTGAGCTTCCTCATCAGTCTTGGGCAATACACACACACACACACACACACACACACACACACACACTCCATAAAACAACTCTTGAGCATCCCTGGAGAAGAGTACTGGGTACCTAGCAAGGACACAGTCTTCAGCACCGTGAGCACCTGCTCTGGGCGGCTCCAGCTCCGGCTCCGGCTCCGACTGTGGCTGAGTCGGCAGTAGCTCTGGGCCCACTTCACTTGCCAGTCCACTCTTGTTTTTGACTCTCTATACAGCTCCTTCAGTAGCTTCAAGGCAAGTGAGAAATTGCTCTGTAAAACAGAAGTGAGAAGGTTAGGTAGGATAACACAGGATACTTTTAGAGATCAAAGTATTTTCCAAAAAAGTTTTGATGTAGCCTACTTCCCTGACTCCCCCACTCCCCACTTTTCTTTTCTTTTTTTTTTGAATGACACGATTCATTTTTAGAGAAGTTAATCTATCTTCTTAGCTAAAACTATGTTGAAATCTTTATTCACTACAGCAGTTATGCACCAGACTTTCATGCCTAAAGTTCAGAGGTCTCAGGTTTTTTGTTTTTGTTTTCGCCTCTAGGGTTATGGCTGGGGCTCAGTGCCTGCACTACAAACCCAGTGCTCCTGTGGCCATTTTTTTCAGATAGGACAGAGAGAATTGAGAAGGGAGGGGAAGACAGAAAGGGAGAGAGACACTTGCAAACCTGCTTATGAAGCGACCCTCCTGCAGGTGGGGAGCTGGGGGCTCAAACCGGGATCTTTACGCAGGTAGTTCCTTGCAATCTGGGCTATGTGCACTTAACCCGGTGCACACGCCCCCTCCCACCCACCCAGGCCTCAGGTTTAATCGCTGACACCACCAGAAGTCAGATATGATCAGTGTTCTGGTTAAATGCACAGTAAAGTGTACAAACTAGGCTTGCATGCATGAAACCCTAGGTTTGATTTCTGGCATCACATAAACCACCAAGTACATCCACAAAGTTGGGCAATCGTAACTCTCCTCTAGTTCTAGGACATCTTCATCTGTCCAAAAAAAAAAAAAAAGACCCTTATTGTCCATTACATTTGTTCCCCAACCCCTTTAGTTGTTGCTAACTGCTAACTGACTCTCTGGATGGACTTGCCTATGGACATTTCATACCAATGGAAAAGAGAAACAGGTAGTGAGTCAGTGACTGGCTTCTTTTACTTAGCACAGTAGTCTCCATAGTTGTCACAGCGTGACCAGCTCTTCATTCCTTTTTATAGCTGACTAATACTCTACTGCATGGAAAGATCATATCTGATATACCCAGATATGATCTGCTGACAGGCTTTTTGGGTTGTTTTTACCTTTCAGCTATTTTGAGTAACCCTACTCTGAACATTTGTGGACCAATTTCTCCATAGACCTATGCTTTTGATTTTCTTTTGTCTCTACATACCTAGGGATGGGATGGCTAGTCAAATGATAAGTTGATATTTAACTTCTTGTGGAACTGTCAGACTGTCTCCACACCAGTAATGTGTAAGGGTCTCATCTCTCAACATCCTCACAAACACTTCTGACTGTCTTTAACTAATGCCAGTTGGTGCAAAGTGCTATTTACAGTTTTCTAACAATTTGATGCTGAGCATCTTTTCATTTGTTTGTTTGTTGGTGATCTGTCTATCTTGCTTGGAGAAATGTCCTTTCAGAATGTTTCCCTGTTTTTTTATTTTTACCATAGCACTGCTTAGCTCTGGCTTATGATGTTGCTGGGGTTTGAACCTGGGAACTCAGAGCCTGAGTCACCAAAATCTTTTTGCATAACCATTATGCTATCTCCAAATCTCTATTATTTTGACTTATATGACACCAGGGTTCTTTGTTTTTTAATATTTATTTTATTTATTTATTCCCTTTTGTTGCCCTTGTTGTTTTATTGTTGTAGTTATTATTGTTGTTGTCATTGTTGGATAGGACAGAGAGAAATGGAGAGAGGAGGGGAAGACAGAGAGGAGGAGAGAAAGATAGACACCTGCAGACCTGCTTCACCGCCTGTGAAGCGACTCCCCTGCAGGTGGGGAGCCGGGGTTCGAACCGGGATCCTTATGCCGGTCCTTGTGCTTTGCGCCACCTGCGCTTAACCCGCTGCGCTACAGCCCGACTCCCGACACCAGGGTTCTTGCTGGGACTCAGTGCCTATGTGTAACACCACTATTCCCAGTCTGCCTTTTTTCCTTTTCTTCCTTCCTTTCTCTCTTTTTTCTGAGAAAGAGAAAAAAAAGGGGGGGGGGGAAGAAAGGAAAAAAGAGAGGGTGGTGAAAAAAGAGACACATGCAACACATGAATCTTTGTACCTGGGGTTTGAAACCAAGGCTCTCTTGGATGGCTAACACATTGGTACACTGCTGTCTGGCCTTGTAAGAGTTTCTTCTGTATTATGGACAGTAGACCTTATCAGATCAATGACTTTCACTGCATGATGCCTCTACAACTTCCTGTCACTTTTGGGGTAGAATCTTTTAGTTTTGATGTATGATTGCATTTTTATTTGGTTGTTTGTTATGTGGTTAGCTTTTAAATCTGTACTTCTAATTCTCTCCCTTAAGCTTCTAGGCTGAAAATTCAAGTCCTCCTCATCTAAACTCTCTCCATTATACCTAATATTTCAGGTCTTTCACCCCTATCCCCACTACCCTAGTCTACCATTGCAGGGTCCCTGTTTCCTCACAGCAGTTAATCTTCCAATTTAGTTTCCAATTTGATCAGTGTGTTTAAACAGCTTTACTATTTAGTCACAAGATAGTGTTGTTAGAAGAACAGGCTTCCCTGTTATCTTCAGAAATGATCTAACACATTTAAGTAGTTCATATGCAACTTAAAGGGTCAAACAACAGCTTTCTACAAACTAACTGGAAAGTATTCCTTTTATTTGCTGTGCTGGAGCGTCACACATGAGCAATTTCACTGCTCTTAGCTGACTTTTCATGAGAAAAGGGAGAGAAATAAGAGCAAAGAAGCCACAGCTCTGGAGCTCCCCACAGTGCTGTGACATTTCCATGTGCTGCTAGGGTCCAAACCTGGACTGTGTACATAGCAAGGAACACAACAATCAGGTGAACGTCTTCCAGCCCCAGCACTCATTGCCTTAAACAAGACCACACCTGGTTTAAGCTGATTTTCTTTCCACATAGGAAATCGTTTTGAGGTGATTAATAACATGCGTAGCATAAGCGCTTACTGTGATGTATCAGGGACACACGGATGAGCACTTACCTGTTTTCTTGCACTTTCTATCATCTTCATTTTCATAGAGAACTTGCAGCTCCGGACCAGAGAGGGCATGTCTTCCTCCTGCTCCTGCATGTCCATCTGGTCACCAGAATCTCTCTCACTGTCTATGCTCATATTGTGGTCATCTGGAAGAAGGGTAAGCTTCTCCTCTATTTTGCTGAGGAAGAAACATCTGCACAAAACAAAGGAAAGTGAGAATTAACACCAGCAACTCACAAAGGAAATGCCTGATATGCAGAAAGCCTCGCAAGCAGAAATTCTATGGTGCTTTGTTAGACTATGAGTGTATGCCTTAGGTATAGGAATAGATCTCTAGTTGCATGAACCAGCTCTTTAGGGCTAGAAAGATAGCATAATGGTTATGCAAAAAGACTTTCATGCCTGAGGCCCTGGAAGCTCCAGGTTCAATCACCAGCACCACCAAAAGCCACATAAAGTAACAGACACAGGCACACAAGGATCTGACTTCCACCCTTAGCACTGCCACATGCCAGAGTGACGCTCCGGAGCGCTCTCTCTCTCTCCTCTCTCTCTCTACTATTTTTATTTTATTTTATTTTAATGAAAGAGAAGAGAGAAAGACCAGAGCACTGCTCAGCTCTGGTTTATGGTGGTGCCTGGGATTGAACCTGGGAGCTCAGAGCCACAGGCATAATAGTCTTTTGTATAACCATTATGCTATCTTCCCAGTCCCTGGTTTTCTCTCTCAATCTGCCCATCATTTGTGGAAAAAAAAAATACACACACACACATATACATATATATGTACATGTATATATATATACCAAGGAAAGGTCTACAGAATTCCAGACACCACTGACTATCTCAGCCACCATTCACTGTGTTCTCCCTTCATAAAGGGGTTATACAGTCCAGATTGAGTCAAAAGCCATTTTTTTCCCCTTGTATTTCCCACTTCCAAAGGTGAAAACCATAAAGCAACAAAAAAAGTCACAATCACTAAAACTATGGCAAGACAAGGCAGTATCCCTGCAGATTTTTATTTGTTATCACTTTTGTATATACTTTAGTTTCAATGATTTTATTTCTTTATTTTCCTTATCAGTAACACTGGCAAAGAACCTTTACCATCTTAAAGTGTCACCCCTAGTTATTGCTAACTGCAGAATTATTTTTTAACTGTCAGTGTTCTCTTTGGGGCTTTGTGCCTACACAGTTCCACTGTTCCCAGCAGACTGATTTATTTTAGATAGTGAGAGACAGAGAAACACACCACAGCCCTGCTCCACTACTTGTGAAGCTTCTCCTTTACACAGTGCTCCACCCTAGGTCCTCGTACATGGTATAAAATGTGCTCTCAACCATGTGAGCTAACTTTCTTTAGATTCAGGAACTAATTTCAGTTCCCTTAGAGGGGCAGTGATCAGATAAACTACCATGCCTCACTGTCTCTAAAGGTCTAGTATATGCAACTGGAATTCCACAAAGTGAAAAATAAAGTCAGGCTATATTTTTTGAAGAAACAATCCAAAGAAAACTATATAAGACACATGATAATCAAACTGCTGGTAACCAATGATAAGGGGGAAGAAATCTTATTTAATATGAAATCTTTCTTTTGGCCTCTAGGGTTATTGCTGGGGCTTGGTGCTGGCACTACAAATCCACTGTTCCTGGTGGCCATTTTTTTTAACTGGATAAAACAGAGAGAGGAGGAGAGATAAGTATAATACCCCTGCAGACCTACTTCACCATTTGTAAAGTATCCACCTGCTAGGGGCTTGAACCCGGATCCTTTTGAGGGTCCTTGTGCTTAGAACTATGTATGCTTAAGCAGGTGTGCCACCACCTGAGCCCCATATGAAATCTTTATACGTAAAATAAATTTAGTTACTGTGTGAGAGAGAGAGAACAAAAAAGCGAATGTGGCAACATGCTAAAAAAAATTTAGTTTCTCTGAGCATATGGAATATAGAAGAGTTCAACTTGTTTGCAACTCTTCTACAAACTTATCTGCCCCCCCCCCCAAAAAAAAGCAAAAAGGTAGAGAAAATAGCTGTTGGTAGAGCCCAGAACTTGAAAACCTGAAGCTCTTTGTTAGGTTCCCAGTGCTAAATATATTATTGATGTTCTGGTCCCTCCTTCTCTCATGTGAAATAAAAAGAATGAAAACTAGGGGGCTGAGTGGTAGCATAGTGGATTAAGCACACATGGTGCAACGCGCAGGGACCGGACTAAGGATCCCAGTTCGAGCCCCCGGCTCCCCATCTGCGGGGGGGGGGGGGGGGGTCACTTCACAGGCGGTGAAGCAGGTCTGCAGGTGTCTATCCTTCTCTCCCCCTCTGTCCCAACCAATAACAACAACAGCAATGGCAACAATAACAACTAGGGCAACAAAATGGGAAAAATGGCCTCCAGGAGCAGCGGATTCATAGTGTAGGCACTGAGCCCCAACAGAAACCCTAGAGGAAGTAAAAAAAAAAAAAATGAAAACTTTAGGGACTGGGGACATGGCTCAGCAGCAAAGTGCATACCTTGCAGCATGAAGTTCTGGATTAGGTCACTTGCACCACATAAAAATGGGGTGGGAGGTGGCAGGTCGGTGGTGCACTGGGTTAAGTGCACATGGCGCAAAGTGCAAGGACCTGTGTAAGGATCCTGGTTTGAGCCCCTGGCTCCCTATCTGCATGGGGATTACTTTGCAAGCAGTGAAGCATGGTCTGCAGGTGTCTTTCTCTATCTCTCCCCCCCCTCAATTCTGTCTTATCCAACAGAAGCAACAGTGGGAAAAAAGGTGGTCATCAGGAGCAGTGGATTCATGGTGCAGGCACCGAGCCCCAGCAACAACCCTGGAGGCAAAAAAAGGGGGGGGGGTTTGAATGGTGCTCTGCTCTGACAGAGCAGATGGACAGAAAAACAAACAAAATCCCGACTCATTCCGTTTGCTGTGGTAGCAGAGCAAACAGGTTTTAAGTGGTAAAAACATATGGAGGTGTCCTACTTAGTGGACACCTTTGCACAAAATGGTTTACAACTTCTCTCTTCAGAAGTGCTTTCTATCACTTACATGGGGGCTGTCACAGGGTGACCAAGAGCTGAAGGGAAGAAAATGATCTCAGACTTTGTAAAGGGTTATGTGTCATCAAGTTTAGACGTAGGAGGCAGACTGTCAAAAGTCCAAGTGGTAACAACAGAACAAGAACAGTAACAACAGCACAAAAAAACAAAACAAAACAAAAAAACACAAGCACTCAGCAGTTTTCTCTTTGTTGCCATTTCACCATCTACTGCTGGGTCCTGAGACTGAGCAGATGGGACCCGGCCTCCGCTGCACCTCTGCCTTTTCTCACTGTGGGAAGCATGTGCGTGAGCAACCACCCGGCACAAAGAGAATCCAACCAAGTGGGCGGCAGCCTCTGCCGGGGACAATTAGGGATAAAGGTCACACTGCTGACATGCAGTTCTGGTAAAAAAAAAAAAAAAAATCCACTTAAATGGGAAACTGACAAGATCGACATTCAACTCAAATGACACTTTCTATACCACAGTTTGGAAGGGATAAAAACAAAAAAAAAAAACTGTGGCAATTTCAAGGAAAGAATTCATATTCAGCTTAAAAGGAGGAATTACATCTTACCGATTAGTGATGATGTCATCCCAGATGTTCATTGGGTCCATTTTAGCATCTGGATATCTGTTTGTCCAGGTTCTCAGAAGTCTCTTAAGGGGAGCTTGAGATGACAAATTACCTAAAAATAACATTAGAAAATGGTTATATCCACAGTTCACTGACAAGACCAACTTATAAAGTGGTACCACCATCAGTAAATACAAACTCAAATCAAACTTGTAGTAAGGAAAACTGTTGTCTCTTCGTTCACACCAAGAATACAGTTATCATACTAAATCTAATACATTCTGACATTAGAACTCAATTTCTTAAGGATAAAGAAAATAGATACAAAAATACATAGTTTATATATTTAGTGCTGGTCCACAATCTTTTTTTTTTTTAATTATCTTTCTTTATTGGATAGAGATAGCCAGAAATTGAGAGAGAAGGTGGAGATAAAGAGGGAGACAGACACCTGCAGCACTGCTTCACCACTTGTGAAGCTTTCCTCCTATAGGTGGGGACTAGGGACTTGAACTCAGGTCCTTGAGCACTGTAACATGTACGCTCAACCAACCAGATGTGCCATCACCCAACCCCTCAGGTCCATAACCCCAAACAGCCTTCTTGGCAAAAGCTGTTTTGAACTGGCATAGGACTACTCGGCATCTTTGTTTCTCCCATTCATGTGAATAATCACTATTTAAGTTAGAGTTAGATGAGCTGGCTTCAATTCTGGCAGATGTGCCTTACCCTGCCCCCACTGCCCTGCCTTCTCTAGGAGTCTGAGAACAGCAGGTTCCATCCATTTCACTGGGGATTCTATCTGCTCCTCTTCCTTGGCACACAGCACATCCTGTAGGAATTATCCCACTGCTGTGATGATACCTCTTCAAGTCAGGCAGTATGTTTTTAGCTGGCTTCGTATCCTCCATGCCTGGGATAGCACTTAACCATTTTATTGTATTATTATTATTATTAGTGGGGGTATAGAGAGGCAGAAAGATACACACATACCAAAGCAACGCAGTTTCCTTCAGTACAGGGGAAACAAGGCTCAAACTTGGGTCATGTAGATGGCAAAGCCCCTCACTACATCTCTTAAATGGAAGAGGGAACCAGAACATCACTCTAGCATGTGATGCAGCAGAATAAACTCGGCACTTCATGCTTTTGAGTCCAATGCTTTATCCACTGAAGCACCTCCTGAGCCATAGCGCTTAACCATTCTGAATATATATTTCAATGATCTCAAAACACGTATTCGTGGAATGAATTCAAGGTAATTCTTCCCCTTAATTTTTATTAGTGATTTAATATTGATTTACAAGGTTATAAGATAACAGGGGTATAATTCCATTCAGTTCCCACCACCAGAGTTCTGTGTTCTATACCCTCCATTGGAAACTTTCCTACAGTCTACCTCTCTGGGGGTATGGACCAAAATTCCTTTTGGTGTGCTGAAGGTGGGAGTTCCTTGTCTACACATTAAGTAACATTTTTACTGAGCAAAAACAAATGAAAGCTAATAATCTTCCATAATTGTGCAAGAAAACAATAATGGTAAGTTAAAAAAAAATTACCTTGTTTGCTGATAAAGCTGATGAACTCCTGAATTTCGATTAAAGTTTGTACAGACTGTAATTTGGTGAGTCTACTTCTGTGTAAGAGGACATCGATACTAGAGTAATTCTAGGAAAAAAGTAATATTGCTTACACGTCAATTTACTAGTGTTTAAATTTACTGTTACTACCTTATACTCAAGTGATTATTTTCATGGTGCTATCCTTTTTTAAAATTTTTTAAAAATATATATATTTATTCCCTTTTGTTGCCCTTATTTTACTGTTGTAGTAGTTATTGATGTCGCTGTTATTGGATATGACAGAGAGAAATGGAGAGAGGAGGGGAGGATAGAGAGGGGAAGAGAAAAATAGACACCTGCAGACCTGTTTCACCGCTTGTAAAGCGACTCCCCTACAGGTGGGGAGCTGGGGGCTCGAACCGGGATCCTTATGCTGGTCCTTGCGCTTTGCACCACCTGTGCTTAACCTGCTGTGCTACTGCCCGCTACTACTGCTATTTTTTTTTTTTTTTTTTGGGCCTTTGTGAGCCCTCTGTCTCTTCCATTTCTCTCTCAGTAAACTATTTTATTTTTTAATGTTTTTATTTATTATTGGAAAGAGACAGAGAGACACCTGCATCCTTGTGCACTGTGTATGTGTGCTTAACCAAGTATGCCACTGCAACAAAAAAGAAAAATAAATAAAATATTAAAAGAAAGAAAGTAGCAAATGGTGGTTTCCACAGCAAATGAAAATGTTTGCATGTTACTCTTGAGTTCACTGGCCGAGGACATATCCCAGAAATGGCACATTTCAGATCTTACCTGCATGAAGATCTGAATGCACTGCTCAATGTAATACTTGGCTCTGTCGATATCATCTTGTAATATGTACAAGAGACTCAGTTCCTGACTGTAGTGTAGCTCTATCAGCAGCTTCTGTAGCTCCTTGCTCACAGCGTCATCGATGAATGTCAGCAGGGACTGGTCAGCCTCTCCCTGCAGCAGTAACTTGAGCTTGCTGCGGATCATGTAGGGCAAGTAGGTCTCCTAAGGAACATGAAGAGCCTATCTGTAACTCCAGAAGGCCAATCTGAGTCCATGCAATTTGTTTTACGGGGGCTGGCACTGGCACACATATCACTGTGCACAAGATTTATACACACACACACACACACAGTCAACCCATATCTGACTGGGAGAACTATAGTGGTTACCATTGGAGGGGCTGAGGTCAAGTAACTTTGGTGGTGTGGAATTATACCCCTTTTATCTTATAATCTTGTAAATCATTATTAAATCACAATATGAACAGAATTTTAAAAAGTAAATAGCTGACCGGGTCCAGCAAAATACCTCACTTGGATAGTGCACTGCTTTGCCAGCGTGCAGTGGTGTGGAATTATACCCCTTTTATCTTATAATCTTATAAGCCATTATTAAATCACAAAAAAATTAGAATTTAAAAAAAATTAAAAGAAAATAGCTGACCAGGTCCAGCAAAATAGCTCACTTGGGTAGTGCACTACTTTGCCAGTGTGCAGCCTAGGCTTGCGACTAGCCCCCAGCACACTGAATGGAGCATTGATGTTATGGTCTCTCTCTAACAAGAAGAAGAAAAAAGAAAAACAACCCTGACCACCTGACACTGGCATTTCAGGAAGCTCAAAAGCAGACCTTCCCACCTGGTAAAATGGCTCACTCCACATTTTGTTGAGATCTGGTGGGGAGTTGCTGTCCACATTGACTGTGGAGCAGTATGCCAGTGACTTCCACTCCGCTAGGTGGTTGTAACAATCAAGGGATGCAAGTTCCCAAAAGTCCTTTTCAGCTTCCGCAGGTTCGCCATCCACCCAGTCTTGCCTGTTGAGAGCCTGTCCAGAGAGAGTTCAGATGATTATTTGGTGAAACTGGCAAGAACATGGGGAAAGGAGCCAAGAAGGAAGCACAGCAGTAAGCACAGGCTTTGGACAGCAGAGCCGCAAGTTCTAACTCCCCATTTCCTGCCTGCTGAGCTGAGCAGTGTTCTGCTCCTCTCTCTCACAGAAAAAATTTCTATCGTAGGTAATGTGATCATTTCTCAGATTTACAAAAAGAGATAAGGGAAAACTGAGAAACATTAAATGGAAGGAACAAAATAAAATCTTATATTAAAATGTCAATTATTTTGTGGAGCCAGGATACTATACATGTATAATTTCTCTTCTCTGGGAAGCCTTTTTAATCATATAGAAAGAGACACACGGGGGAGTCGGGCGGTAGCACAGTGGGTTAAGTGCACTTGGTGCAAAGCGCAAGGACCGGCATAAGAATCCCAGTTCCAGCCCCCAGCTCACCACCTGAAAGAGGTCGCTTTGCAAGTGGTGAAGCAGGTCTATCTTTTAAAGATAGGTGTCTGTCTTTCTCTCCTCCTCTCTGTCTTCCCCATCTCTCTCCATTTCTCTCTGTCCTATCCAACAACAACAACAACAGCTATGACAACAATAACAACTACAACAAGCA
Organism: Erinaceus europaeus; assembly: GCF_950295315.1. Taxonomy (NCBI): domain Eukaryota; kingdom Metazoa; phylum Chordata; class Mammalia; order Eulipotyphla; family Erinaceidae; genus Erinaceus; species Erinaceus europaeus. The sequence goes on from NC_080162.1 coordinate 157,687,341, forward strand.
CAACAAAATGGGAAAAATAGCCTCCAGCAGCAGTGGATTCTAGTGCAGGCACCAAGCCCTGGCAATAACCCTGGAGGCAAAAAAAAAAAAAAAAGACACACAGAGAACGGGTGGGAGAGATAGACACCATAGTCAGGAGCTTCCTCCAGTGCCGCAGCACCTTTCTTGTTATGCTGGGGTTCAAACCTGGACTGTATGTATGACAAGGCACACACCTTACCCTGTGACCCTGTGAGTGTTTTTCTGGCCAATGAAAGGTTTTTTTTTTCTATTATCTTTATTTATGTATTGATAGAGACAGCCAGAAATTGAGAGGGAAAGGGGAGAGAAAGAGGGGGAGAGACTGAGAGACACTTATAGCCCTGCTTCATCACTTGCAAAGTTTTCCCCCTGCAGGTGGAGACTGGGGCCTCGAACTTGGGTCCTTGCACACTGTAACATGTGCGATCAACCAGGTGCACCACCACCTAAACCCCCCATGAAAGGTTTTTAATATTAAAAACCCTAACCAAGAGGATACCATTTCTTTCATAAACTTACCATAGGACAATATACTGAAGATTTTTCTTTGTTGTTGTCACTGGGGTTTCACTACTCTGGGCTGACCCTCCCCCACTCCATAAGTGGGGGGAATGATGCCACAGCATAGAGCTTCCCCCAACTAGATGGGGGTCAGGGACCTGAGTCCCATGCACAACAAAGCAGGTACACTACTCAGGTAAGCTATCCTGACAGCCGTAAGCTGAAAACTTTAAATGACCCATGATTTGATTTAAGTCGATACTGTGGGGGTCATTACTACTTAAAACATTTCATTCCATTTTGTTGCCTTTATTGTTTTATAGTTATAGTTGTTGTTATTGATGTCATTGTTGTTGGATAGGACAGAGAGAAATGGAGAGAGGAGGGGAGACAGAGGGGGGAGAGAAAGACAGACACCTGCAGACCTGCTTTACCACTTGTGAAGCAACTCCCCTACAGGTGGGGAGCCAGAGGCTCGAACTGGGATCTTTATGCTAGTCCTTGTGCTTTGTGCCATGTGCAATTAACTTGCTGCACTACTACCCAACTCCCAAAACATTTTAAGAATAAAAATGAGAAACTAGAACAGTTACTGAAAATACCAGAGAATTTTGCAGCCTGGATTCATGAGTCCCAAGGTCACAGACCTTGAATTTCAACCACCTGTTAGACATTTACACTACAAGTCAGAATGCAAACTTATAAGGTAAACTTTCTAGAGTCATCTTCTGAAACCCATTCTGACTTACCTCTCTATAAAACTGTAAAATATACTCAAATATAAATTATATAAAAGAGACATTAAAATATTTTGCGGGGTAGGGGAAATAGCATAATGGTTATACGAGGAGACTCTCATGCCTGAGGCTCCAAAGTCCAAGTTCACTCCCCTGCACTACGATAAGCCCGAGCCGAACAGTGCTTGCTCTGGTGTAAGATAATAATAATACATCCTGGGGTCGGGCGGTGGCGCAGTGGGTTAAGCGCATGTGGCGCAAAGCGCAGGGACGGGCGTAAGGATTCCGGTTTGAGCCCCTGGCTCCCCACCTGCAGGGGAGTCGCTTCACAGGTAGTGAAGCAGGTCTGCAGGTGTTGATCTTTCTCTCCCCCTCCCTCTCCATTTCTCTCTGTCCTATCCAACAACGAACAACATCAACAATGGCAATAATAATAACCACAACGAGGCTACAACAACAAGGGCAACAAAAAGGAGAAAAAGTGGCCTCCAGGAGCAGTGGATTCATGGTGCAGGCACCGAGCCCAGCAATAGCCCTGGAGGGAAGAAACCCCGCCCCCCCAAAAGTAATAATAACACATCCTACAACTTTGTAGTACCTGTCAATTAGGAAGTGCTTTCTTTCTTATTCAATGATATTGTCTTAAAAAATGTTAAGCGCTAGAGCAATAACTATTTTACTTATGGTACCTATGAAGTCATTGTCTGTGCTGTTATGCAAAAAACTTTCATGTCTGAAGCTCTAAGGTCCCAGGTTCAATCCCCAGCACCACCATAAGCCAAAGCTGATCAGTGCTCTGGTTTCTTTCTCCCTCTCTATCTTTCTGTCTTCCTCTTGTTAAAAAAAACATTTTCCGCTATAAATCTTTGTGTATAATCTAAGCTATGAGGAGGAAACATGAAGCTCTAAATTCTGAAGTTACCAGTTTTTCCATCCAGAAAGTAAAAATGTCCATACTCCAAGGGATAAATAATAAGAAAACTTCCTATGGAGGTATGGGATGAGCAACTGTGGTGGTGCGAATTGTGTGGAATTGTACCCCTCTTATCTTGTGGTCTTGTCGATCATTATTAAATCAATAAAAAAAAATCGTTTTCAGCAACACATTATCTTTCGTAGAGGTGAGCTGTACCTCGTTATACTGCTTAGCAGCTTCAGAATAATCACTCCTGGCTTCTGCTGCTAAGGCCTCCTGAGTGACCTGCTTTGCTCCTATCTCACTGCTGAAAATGCCATGGAGGACATCGTATTCTCCGATAGATCTGTACAGCCTGCAACACAAACAAGTCCAGATGAATGAGTGCCTCAAACATTTAAAGTGTTTTTCCTAAAGAGGTGAAAATGGATCAGGCAGTCACACATTTACTTAAAAAAGAGAGACTGAGGAGTCGGGCAGTAGCACAGCGGGTTAAGCGCATGTGGCACAAAGTGCAAGGATTGGCGGAAGGATCCTGGTTTGAGCCCCCAGCTCCCCACCTGCAGGAGAGTCGCTTCACAGGCGGTGAAGCAGGTCTGCATGTGTCTGTCTTTCTCTCCTCTTCTCTGTCTTCCCCTCCTCTCTCCATTTCTCTCTGTCCTATCCAACAACGACGACATCAATAACAATAACAACAATAACTACAACAATAAAACAAGGGCAACAAAAGGGATACATAAATAAATATTTTATGAAAAAAAGAGACTTTTGTAAAAATATTAAAATTAAAAACCATAAATTCTCGGGGGAGGTAGCATAGTGGTTATGCAAACAGACTCTCATGCCTGAGACTCCTAAATCCCAGGTTCAATGCCCCGTACCACGATAAGCCAGAGCTGAGCAGTGCTCTGGTGTTTCTCTCTGTGTGTGTCTCTCTGCATTTCTCTCAAAAATTAAATAAAAGAATTAAAAAAAAAAATTCAGCAGCCCAGGAGTGTGGAAGTTGATAAAGAATTGGACATACATATATGATGTCTTGATTTTAATCCCTGGTACCTCATGTGCCAGAGGATATTCTGGTTTGCTCTCTTTGCCCTCTCATCAGTCAATCAATAACTCTTTAAACATATATTTGTTAATTTTTAAAATGTTTATTCTAGATAATGACAGAGAGAAACTGAGAGGGGGAAAAAGGAGATCGAGAAGGAGAAAAGGAGGGTAGGGGCAGACAGCATAGTGGTTATGCGAAGATTCTCAAGCTTGAGGCTCTGAAGTCCTAGGTTCCATCCCCCGTGCCACCATAAGCCAGAGCTGAGCAGTGCTCTGGGGAAAAAAAAAAGAAGAGAAAAGAAAAAGAGAGACATCTGTAGCACTGCTTCACAGCTTGAAAATTTCCCCCTGCAGATGGGGAGTTGGGGCTTGAACTGAAGCCCTTTTCATGGGAACTTGTATACTTAACCAGGTGTGTTACCACTTGGCTCTCCTCAAAATATTTTAAAAGAATTTTATCCTCAACAAGGGCAACAAAAGGGAATAAATAGTAAGTATTTAAAAAAAATTTTTTTTTATCCTAAGCACGAAGTTTTCTCCTAAGCATTAAGTTTTGCTACTTTAGTCATATAGGAAGCATAAATCATTTTAAGGTGCAGTTAAAACTGAAAACGTCTTAGGTTCACTATGTATACACTGAGTCACTAAATAAATTTCTATGTGAATCTATCATAGTGACCTTGGGCATATCTGTGGGTAGTACCTCACTGGAATTCGTACCTAGCTCTCCAATATGGAGTACAATTTAAAAAAACAAAAACCAACTTAGAAGCAAATTATACTGATACCCATAAGTTTCTTTCTTTCTCTCTTCTTTTCACTGGGACCTTTCTGCTCTGGACTGACTTTTACAGATATATATATTTCAAATTAAGTTTCAGGGTTGGGATAATTTGCAACAATAGTGCATTATCTGAGTTGCATGCCTGAGACCCAAGACATAACCCCTGGCACCACCACATCTAAGAGCTTAGCAGTGGTCTGACTTCTCTTACTGAAATAAGCAGATTAAAAAAAAAAAAAAGGCCTTTAAATAAATGAAATTTCAACCTAGTCTAACATCATTCTCAAAATTAGGTAGGCTTTCCAATAAGACCACAGAAGAGAAAAAGAACTGACACAATGCAAAAGGTCGTAATTACAAAATGGACTTTGCTTCCCAAGAAAGTCATCAAAACAAATGTTTTCAAAAAGTTTGTGTGCTGTTGAAAGTAATAAACCATCACTACTTAGTTTATCCAAGTGGCAAAAACATATAAAATACTAAGCACCATGTCAGAACCACACTTTGTGGGGAACTGAACAGTGTATGTCACCTCAAATCTGACAAAGATTGTACAGACCAAAAAAAGAAAATTGACAGGTTTAATCAACCTTATCTTTTCTTTTTGAGAAAAACGCCTCATCATGAGAGCTGAGCTGGACTGCAGAACAGCAGTCAGAGGAACAATTTTTTGAAAAGCTTCATGTATTGGTCAGAGGTGGTTCAGTGGATACGGCATTGGACACTCAAGTATGAAGCCGAGTTCACTCCTCAGTGTCACATGTGCCCGAGTGATGTTTTGGTTTTCTTTTTTCTCTTCCTATCTCAATAATAAAAAAATAAGTTAATGCAAGTAAGTTTAACTACTATCAGTGTGACTGAGTCATTTGCTTACAAAATAGGCAGTTTTTCTCTGTAAGAGCTGGGTCTGGGTCAAGTCCACTGCTGTCCCCATAGGGGGGCTGGACCACAGAACTTACTTAGCAAGTTCCATCCATCTGACGACATCCGGGGTGAGGCGGGGTCTCCCCCGCACCCGCTTGGCAGGAGGCTCTGGGGGCGCCAGGTGCAGCAGGGCCTCCTCGAGCAGGCGCACGCCCACGGGCTGCTGGAGGCCGGCCAGGCAAGCTGTGCTCACAGAGGGTGGATCCAGGCTCAGTAAATCCTGGTGCCGGCAGCTGATTTCCTGTCAAGCCACAAACACATGTCGCTGTTTAGCCTGCGGCATGCTGACCAGTTATCTCCACGAGGGAATAATTTGCTTTACCAAACATAAAATAAAGTCCTGATGTAAGTAGTGATAGAACCAAAAGTTTCTGTAAGTCTATTAGAATTTTTCCCCTCCATGTTCAATTTGCTCAAAGGAGATGATGAACATTTACTTTTACATTTCCAATTTGGCGGTTAATTTAAAATCAGAAAACCATTAGCAAAACAGGAAGTTGTTATTTTTTGACTTTTATTTGTCTTTGGAGCTTCAAAGTTTCAGGCTGACTTTTTGAGACAGAGACAGAAACGCGTACAGACCAAAGCTTCCTCCAATGTGGTGAGGGCCAGACTCAAACCTGGGGTATGCACATAGCAAAGGAGTACATTATCCAGGTGAGCTATTTTGTTGGCCCACCAGGAAGATTTTTAATGTATATTCCATATTTGGAAACAAATGCATTTCTATGAACATTTCACCTAAGTAGATATCTTTTTTTCCCCACCTACTTCCACCCAGAGGCTAAGTTAACCAATAATATTATACAGGATTTTAGGAATTACTTATATTGGCCTTTACTATGTAAATATCAATTTGAGTGGGCTGGGGAGATAGCATAATGATTATGAAAAAAGGCTTTCATGCCTAAGGCACCAAAGGTCCCAGGCTCAATTCTCAGCACCACTATAGGCCAGAGCTGGGCAGCAGTGCTCTGAGAAGAAAAAGAAAAAGAAATTTTTTTTTTTTTTGAGTCTGGGAGTCTTCTAAGAGTCACACTAAATATTTTAAAAGAAATTAATTGGTGTGTGGTCTGGGAGGTGGCACAGTGGATAAGACTTTGGACTCTCAAGCATGAAGTCTGAAGTTCAATCCCCAGCAGCTTATATTTCCAGAGTGATGTCTATTTTTTGTTTGTTTTTCTTTTTTTCTCTCTCCCTCTCTCCTATCATTTCTCATGAATAAATAAAATATTTTTTTAAAAAAAGAAATTAATTGGGGGGGGTGGATTCAGGTCCTGGAATATGATGGCAGAGGACCTAGTGGGGGTTGTACTGTTATGTGGAAATGTTATGCATGTACAAACCACTGTACTGCACTGTCAACTGTAAACCAAAAAAGAAAATAATAATGAGGCCAAAAAAAAAAAAAGAGAAATTAAAAAAGCCCACATCAGTACAGAGGACAATATGAATATTATGACAGCATTCTCATCAACACAAACCTGCATCTGTGCACACAGGTTCCTGTGAGTGTCCACACTCACAATGACCTGGAAAAGACAGGACATCTCCCGTCCCAAGTTTGTCCCACACTCCGTTATAGTGAAGATCACAAATGTAGGGCATCAAGTTAATGCCGGTTAGCCCATTGCTGACAAACAACAATACTACAGTGGAAAAATATAAGGAAAAAAATTAGGGGGCCAGGTGGTGGTAAATCTGACTGAGCGTACACATTACAGTGTGTAACGACCTGGGTTCAAGTCTTCACCTGCAGGGAGGAGCTTCACAAGCTATGACTTTTCTCATAGCCCAATATTGTAAATTATACACCCATAAAAATAGACTATGTTCAGCGGGGAAGCAATTACAGAAGCCAGACCTTCTACCTTCTGCATCCCTCAACGACCCTGGGTCCATGCTCCCAGAGGGATAGAGAATGGGAAAGCTATCAGGGGAGGGGGTGGGTTATGGGGATTGGGTGTTGGGAATTGTGTGGAGTTGTACCCCTCCTACCTTATGCTTTTGTTCACTAATCCTTTCTTAAATAAAAAATTAAAAAAAAAAAATAGACTATATGAAAAGGAAGGGGGTCGGGCGGTGGTGCAGTGGGTTAAGCGCACGTGGCGCAATGCGCAGGGACCGGCGTAAGGATCCCGGTTCGAGGCCCCGGCTCCCCACCTGCAGGGGAGTCGCTTCACGGGCGGTGAAGCAGGTCTGCAGGTGTCTATCTTTCTCTCCCCTCTCTCCCTGTCTTCCCCTCCTCTCTCCATTTCTCTCTGTCCTATCCAACAACAAAGCAACGTCAACAATGGCAATAATAATAACCGCAACGAGGCTGCAACAACTAGGGCAACAAAAAGGGGGGGGGGAAATGGCCTCCAGGAGCCATTTTTCATGGTGCAGGCACCGAGCCCAGCAATAACCCTGGAGGGAAAAAAAAAAAAAAAAAGGAAAGGAAACTTTATTAACTTTTTCATACTACGTCCAAAAGAACAAAACAGGAAAATGAAGTACTTCATCTCAAGAGATAATTGTTGCTCAATTAGGTCACAAACCAAAGTTACTCAGAAAGGAATGTAAACTCGAGTCAGTGAAATAGCTCACATGGTTTGAGCCCAGTCACCATCCACCACAACCCAGGCTTGAGGCTGGCCACAATCCACTAAAGGAAGTTTCAGTGCTGTGGTCTTTCTCTTTTTTTAAATCTTTTTTCTTTTTTTTATATTTATTTTATTTATTTATTCCCTTTTGTTGCCCTTGTTGTTTTATTGTTGTTGTTGTTGGATAGGACAGAGAGAAATGGAGAGAGGAGGGGAAGACAGAGAGGAGGAGAGAAAGACAGACACCTGCAGACCTGCTTCACCGCCTGTGAAGTGACTCCCCTGCAGGTGGGGAGCCGGGGTTCGAACCGGGATCCTTATGCCGGTCCTTGTGCTTTGCGCCACCTGCGCTTAGCCCGCTGCACTACAGCCCGACTCCCCGTGGTCTTTCTCTTGTCTTTTCTCTGCCCCTCTACACCTCTACACCTCTTAGTCCTAAGCCAAGCAAATAAACAAAGGAATGTAAGTTAAAGAAAATTAGTTTAAGGCTGGGAGGTGATTCAGTGAATAAAGCATTAGGGTCTCTCCTTTAAAAAAATATTATATCTATTACATTTGAGTTTTCACATGATACAGTAATGAAGGGGAAAGAGAAAGAGAGAGAGAGAGAGAGAGAGAGAAAAGTCAGAATATCACTCTGCTATATGTAGTGCTGGGGATTTGTCTGGGAATCTCAGGCATAGTAATCCAGTGTTCTACCAGTTGCGCTCAACTGGGTTCGCCACCACTTGGCCTCTAGATGCAACTGTTTTTGTTTTTTTTTTTCTAAATTTTTGTATCCAACAGAATCTGAAATCATACTTGGTAAAGTATGTTCTATTTTTTAATATTCTATATGTATATATTTTAATAACTTTTTCCATGTTTATTTATTTATTCTCTTTTGCTGTCCTTGTTTTATTGGTGTAATTATTGTTATTGATGTTGTCATTGTTGGATAGGACAGAGATAAATGGAGAGAGGAAGGGAAGACAGAGAAGGGGAGAAAAAAATAGACACCCGCAGACCTGCTTCACCGCTTGTGAAGCGACTCCCCTACAGGTGGGGATCTGGGGGCTCAAACTGGGATCCTTACACCGGTCCTTGAGCTTCACGCCACATGTGCTTTTAACCCACTGCGCTACTGCCTGACTCCCAATATTCTATATTTTAATAAGCCAGTCCCATCAAGTATTTTGTCTAGATACCGCATATTGTTTGGTTGATTGTTTTCCTTATTTTTCGTTAATTGAGCACACAAGTGGCCCTGGTTCAAGACCCCCCTCCCTACTTGTAGGGAGGAAGCTTCACAAGTGTTGAAGCAGTGCTGTATGTGTTTCTTTTTCTCTCTCTCCCTATCTCCCCACTGCACAATCAAATTAAATACACACACACACACACACACACACACACACACACACAGTTACATCTACCCATCTGGGACGAGGTAGCATCAGCAGAGTACATCCACTTTGTTAAATGCTTGTGTTTGAACTTTCAAAACCAAGGAAACTATTATGACACTTCCATGAGGTAAAGCAGACGATGCATATTTTATGAAGTGCATATATTTGGTCCTTACCTGGATACAAGCAACAAAAGGTGGGAAGAAAGATAAAGTGGAGTTGAGGAAATGATTGAAGTCCTGGAGCAGCTTCTGAGTAATGCTGTTTTTTTCAGACAGGGTCTTAAATTTATCCATCTCTTTCATAATTCCAGAAAACAAGCTGGCAAACAGCTGTTTTGCAATTATAGGGTCTCTCTATAAAATATGCAAAGATATATTAGGATCTGAAGGAAAAATCATTGTAACTCACCAGTCTGAAATATACAACTGTTGCAAACTTTATCTACTATACATCTTAATTCTTTCTAGAAAGCTTTAGCAGGCATCAACAAACAGATGTGTCTCCTTGACATGCGTATTACTATGATCAATACCTTAACCACAGTTTAACTCCTTATTCCCTCTGTGAACATGGGTGATCAGATCGCTTTTCTTTAAAATGGGCTGACAAAACACATCTATAGCCTTGTGATACAGAGTAGCCAAGATAACACAAAATGTCTAGAATGGTGATTGACATGATCTTGAGAAAGATTACTGCACATTTTCAGCTATCACCAGCACATCAGCATCTCAGTAAAGCTTAAAGCAACTATCTAAGTGCAAAGAAAATGCCACCTTTAATTTTTCAAAGTTTCATCATTATAAGCATTAAAACTATTTAGAAAAATCGCTATTTTTCTGTTTATATATATATATATATACATATATATATATATATGTCATTTTTAAGATTTACTACATGAGAGACTCTCACATGAGACAGAGAGGGGATGGAGGGAGATAAGTCAGAGCACTACTCCTGTACATGTGCCACCAGGAATCGAACTCGGAACCTCAGGTATGCAAGTGCAATGCTCTCACAGCTGAGTTATTTCCTAGGCCATTATTTCCTGTTTTTTTTTTTTAATTGGGGAATTACTATTTTACAGTTGACAGTAAATACAGTAGTTTGCACATGCATAACATTTCCCAATTTTCCATACAACAATTATTTTCTGCTTTTCATGTTTAGTTACACAACTCCATCAGCACACTTCCTGGACTTCTCTGCCTTTAACCTTCAAACTCTCTGACCTCAGGAACACTACACTTAATCTGTGACCATACCACCGGCCGGGAATAGGAGAGGCTTGTGGCACACAGCATGTTTGAAATGAAGGCATGGGGGGACCAGCGAAACAGTGCAGAGGGAGTGCCTCAAACTTATATTTCCAAGGACCCAGAGGTCATGGGTTCAGTCTCTGATACCTGCATAAATCATGGCTCAGCAGCACTCCGGATTCTCTCATGTAAATAAAAAGAAGATTTGGTTGTCAGAAAAATCATAATGTATTTTTTCTATGTAAAAATGTGTCATGAATTTTCTGACAACCAATACTTTAAATAAAATGATGGCATGAATTATATACAACTTTTAATTAGATAAAAACTGTCTGAATTGAAAAGCAGTTTTATTTGTTCTCTATTATTTTAGTAAATCACAGCAGAAATTGTAATTTCAAGTAAGTTACAATGGTTGCCATGTAAACTTTTAGGAACTATGAGTTAAGTACAAAAATAAAACAGTAATCCTGCCATCCATTCTCGGCTAACCTACCAATCTTCATCTGAAATGTGTTTACTAACTGCTTATATACCATAAAATTATAGGAAGAGCATATGGAAAGAAATGTGAAAGTACTGCATAATAACCAAGGGCTATCATGATTAAAATATTGTGAAGCTACAGATGAAATAAAACAGTACACAATCAGGGGGTTGGGCAGTAGCGCAATGGGTTAAGTGTACATGGCACAAGGCTCGAGGCACTAGGACCAGCGGAAGGATCCCAGTTCGAGCCCCTGGCTCCCCACCAGCAGGGGGGTCACTTCAAAGGTGGTGAAGCAGGTCTGCAGGTGTCTTTCTCTACCCTCTGTCTTCCCCTCCTCTCTCCATTTCTCTGTCTTACCTAACAACGACGACATCAATAACAACAACAACGATAAAAAAACAAGGGCAAGAAAAAGGAAATAAAATAGCCTCTAGGAGCAGTGGATTCGTGGTGCAGGCATTGAGCCCCAGCAATAACCCTGGAGGCAAAAAAAAAAAAAAAAAAAAAACAGTCCAGAATCATGAGCACACACAGAGAAATGCAAGGGAAATGATGACACTGAACAAGGTTTTAAGGTGTACTTCTACATAAGACCCCACAATTGGGGGAGTTAGGCAGAGTACAATTATGTATACTATTACTGAAAATTCCAGCCAGCATTTAACTCTACAAGTTAAATGAAAATTTTGCAAAGGGCTACACAGGATATTACTCTAATCAACAGTAATACTGATGACTTCAGTACAACAGAATATATGGCATTATATTTCAGTACCTAGCATGATGGTCTAGGAGTTGGCACTGTGGATAAAGTACTGGACACTCAAGCATAAGATTTAGAGTTCAATCCCTGTCATTGCATTTGCCCCAGCGATGCTTTCATTTTCTCTCTCTTTCTCTTATTTCCTCCTATCCTCATAAATATTTTAAAGTGATCTACTATGTATGTATATACCTTAAATATTCTTCAATTAAAAAAATTACTTCAATAAAAGTTAAAGGAATCTCTCTCTCTCTTTTACATCTGTGGGATTTCACTGCTCTCCAACAGCTTTTTCAGATGGACAGAGAGAGGAAATGAAACCATACCACTGCAGCTTCCTTCAGTGTGTTGGTGGGGGGGGGTGTAAATTTGAACCTGGTCATGCACACGACAAAGAACACACTATCCAAGTGTCCTATTTTAGCAGCTACAAAGCTCACATTCCCAGGGAGGTAAAAAACCATTTTTATCAGAGAATTCAGCTAGAAAACTTCATTCACTTTCAGTACTTTCATATTCTCATGACTTAACAAAAAATGTTTCAGTCCTCTTCTAGTAAGAGATTTGACAGAGATGGAAAACTGATACTCTCTTGATTCCTCCCTCCAAAGAGTAATGATTTCAGTGGAGTAGCTCCTTCAAGTTTAGAGTCACTCCATTCTGACTAACATTATTGATAAGAAATGCAGATGTGGGTGGGGGAGGGGCAGGAGACGGCTCACTGGTAGAGGACAAATTTAGGTTCAAGCCCCTGGCCACCATATGGAAAGATCATGCAGGGGGAAGCTATATGAGAGATGAAGCAGAGCCAGACTGTCTCTCTTCTTCTGCTTTGTCTCTCTCCCTGCCTTTCAAACGTTATCAGAAAAAAATAATAATGAAAATTTTATTTATTTTTGCCTCCAGGGTTATTACTGGGGGTTGGTGCTGGTTGGTACTGGGGGTTGGTGTTGGCTCCTGATGGCCATTTTTTCCATTTTATTAGACAACACAGAGAGACACTGAAAGAGAAGGAGGAGAGGGAGTCGGGCGGTAGCACAGTGGGTTAAGTGCAGGTATCGCCAAGGACCGGTGTAAGGATCCTGGTTCAAGCCCCTGGCTCCCCACCTGTGGGGAGGGGGGAGGGATCGCTTCACAAGCAGTGAAGCAGGCCTGCAGGTGTCTGTCTTTCTCTCCCCCTCTCTGTCTTCCCCTCCTCTCTCCATTTCTCTCTGTTCTATCCAACAACGACAACAATAATAACTACAACAATAAAACAACAAGGGCAACAAAAGGGGATAAATAAGTAAATATAAAAAAAATCTTTAAAAAAAAAGAGAAGGGGAGACAGGAAGAAAGTGAGACACCTGCAGATATGCTTTGCTGTTTGTGAAGTGACCCCCCTGCAGGTGGGGAACTGGAGGCTTGAACCCAGGTCTTTGTATGGGTCCTTGTGTTTCATACTATGTGCACTTACTTAACCAAGTGCGCCACTGCCTGGACCTAATAATGAAAGATTTTAAAGTCTTCCAGGAACTGTGGAATCATGTAGGCATAAAAGCCCAGTGGTAGCAAGAAAGAAAGAAAGAAAAATTAAAAAAAAAAAGTTTTGACTCTGGTTTTATAGATGAAGACAGACTCAAAGCCACAGTGACCAACAAGGACCCCGACTACAGGGCCAGCTTCTAGGGATGCTGGGTGAGACTGGCATCTGAAAGAAAGTCTCAGAGTTGGGAAATGGCAGAGCAGGAAACAGGGTCTTCTAGCCAAGTCCACAATTTGGACACATCAGCACTACCAGAGTTCTGTGACCGTAATAATTTCTGTGCAGCAAATTTTATCTGAAAAGTGAAGAGACGGTATTCAAGAAAGCACCTGGGCTACAGCCTGCAGGGGAGTGATCAGGCTGCTGTATTTAATCTGGATGTCAGGAAGGTCTCCTTGTCGGTAGCTTCTATACAAGACAACCTGGGCATCGTGCTTCATTTTTAGCTCACTCTTCATCTCCTGCAATCATGAGATCAAAGAAAGGTTAGAATTGGGTCGGGGGTAGATAGCATAATGGTTATGCAAAGAAGCTCTCATGCCTGAGGCTCCAAAGTCCCAGGTTCAATCCCCCGCACCACCATAAGCCAGAGCTGAGCCGTGCTCTGGTGTTTTTCACTGTGTCTTTCTCTCTCAAAAATAAATAAATGAATGAATGAATGAATGAAAGGTTAGAATTTTTACCCAAGAAAAGCTATAGTACATGAGCTGTGAAACTTTCCATAGCCATCATTAACATAATGGGAACAGATGATAGTTTCTATGTGAAATGGTCAACTGGCTTTAGAAATCTATAGTAGGTGGTGAAACTAAACTAATAAAATCGGGGGTTGAATCGTTTAGTAGAAAATGGAGAAATGTTATACATGTACAAACTGTTATATTTTACTGTGGAATGTAAACCATTAATCCTCCAAGAAAGGAGCTAAATAATAATACAACCAATAAGGCAGACTAGAAGTGAAAATGCTATTTAAATGTTTATCGCAAGTAATCCTTATTATTATTTCTTTATTGGGGGGGGTTAATGTTTTATAGTCGACAGTAAATACAATAGTTTGTACATGCATAACATTTCCCAATTTTCCACATAGCAATACAACCTACGCCAGGTCCTCTGCTCTCCTAAAACAGGTGATTTTGAGGGACTAGGAGAGAGGACAGGAAGTGAATTTTAATTTGTATGAAATTTCTTTTTGGAATGATGGAAATTTTATGGGATTAGTGGGGTAGTTGCACAATCTTGTGAATATACTAAAAATAACTAAATTGTACACTTTTGAAAAAGTAATTCATCTTTAAATCATACTAGAAGGACCGGGCCATATCTTCCCTGTTAGAGTTCATGCTTTACCATGCATGACGACCTGGGTTTGAGCCTCCAGTATCACATGGGAGCACCATGAATGAGAGGTGCTGTGGTGTTTCTCCTTTCTCTTTTGCTCTCCCTTTCTCTTTCTCTGTCTTTATTATTTTTTTCCCCTGTTTTTTAGTTTGTTTACTGGGGGATTAATGGTTTACAGTTGACAGTAAAATACAATGCTTTGTACATGCATACCATTTCTCAGTTTTCCACATAACAATTCAACCCCCACTAAATCCTCCTCTACCATCATGTTCTAGCACCTGAACCCTATCACAAGAAATCTTTTTTTTTTTTTTTAAAGATTTTATTTATTTATGCTAAAGATAGGAAGAGAGAGAAAGAACCAGACATCACTCTGGTACATGTGCTGCCAGGAATCTAACTCAAGACCTCACGCTTGAGAGCCCAATGCTTTTATCTACTGCGCCACCTCCCGGATCAACTCACAAGTAATCTTTATATTCAAAACATGAGAACTTGATTTTAAACTTTTTCTTTAATCTTTTAAAGAGTCACTTATTACTGACAAGAGAGAAAGAACCAGAGCATCACTCTAGCATATGTGGTACCTGGCATCAAACTCACGATTTCATGCTTGAGAATCTTACATGTCATCTACTGGCACCACTCCCAGGCAACAATCAAAAAAACTTAACAACACTCTGTTGTCTCCTTTTCATTTCTGTTTTTTGAATTGATTTAACAATGGCTTATACTATTCCATAATTTTAAGAGTAGTTTTCCAACTACATATTCATGCACACAACTCATTACACCTAACCCAAACTGACAGTATCATTATGACAAAGAACCTTCTAGTTGTCCCCTAGAGCTACCCTCCCCATTCTCGCTGATAACCATATTTTTTTTTACAGTCTATGAGTCAGTTTGGCTATAATTTATTTATTTATTTATTTGCAAGTTGGTTTTAGTGAGTGTCTACACTGGAGTAAAACCATGCGGCAGTTGTCTTTCACTTTTTTAAATTAGTTATTTATTAGCTTACATGATTATGAGATGCCAGAGGTATAATTCCACACTGTTCCTACTACCAGAGTTCTTCTGTGTCCTTATTCCCTCCATTGGAAACCACTGGGGCTCAGTGCCAGCACTACAAATTCACTGCTCCTAGTGGCCATTTTTTTTTCCCCATTTCTATTTTTATTAGATAGAAAGGGATGAGAGGGAAGAGGGATATAGAAAGGCAGAGAGAAAGATATCTACAGACCTGCCTTACCACTCATGAAGCGCCCCCCCCCCCAATCCCACTGCAGGTGGGGACCTGGGGCTCAAACCCAGGTCCTTGTGCTTGGTGATGTGCGTGCTCAATTGGGTGTGCCACCACCCAGCCCCATCCTTCACTTCATTATTTATCTCAGTTACAGAATCACCTCTACTTTCATCTATTTTTTTCCCCAAAAAGATAAAACATCTCCTTTCCTCTAGCACTAGGGAAAAGTGAAAGTATTTTGTATATTTTTAACTGTGCATTTATAATTCTACCACAATTTATAATTCTGCTATCCCAGGACAACTTTAATTCTTTGAATTTTAGATAGAAATAAAGATTCAAAGCACAATGGAGGGGGCTGGGCTGTAGCTCTGAAGGTTAAGTGCACATGGCATAAAGCACAAGCACTGGCTTAAGGATCCTAGTTCGAGCCCTGGCTCCCCACCTAGCGGGGAGTCACTTCACAAGTGGTGAAGAAGGTCTGCAGGTATCTATCTTTCTCTCCCCCTCTCGATTTCTCTGTCCTATCCAAAAAAAAAAAAAAAAAAAAGGAAAAAATGGCCACCAGGAGCAGTGGATTCACAGTGCAGGCACCAAACTCCAGCAATAACCCTGGAGGAAAAAAAAACCAAAATACAATGGACAAATCAGGAAGTGTCCTACAGCCAAGATTTCCCCACTGCCTCTTCCCTGTCCCAACTGGCATGACACTGTGGGTTTCAGGTTGTAGGTCCTCTCATTAGCCTTGTACCTGTGTGTGAAGGCCAACACTCATCTCTATTTTGGATTAAAATCTAACACAATTGCTAGACAAAAAAAAAAAAAGGTTTTCATGCCTATGGCTCTTAAGTCCCAGGTTCAATCATCAATACTACCATAAAACCAGAGATGAGCAGTGTTCTGGTCTCTCTCAGTAGTTCTCTTGTTAAAAAAAAAAGGGGGGGGGGAGGCACCACAGTGCTGTCCTATCATTTACAGAGCTTTCTTTGACGGCATCCTTGGCACTTCCATGTGGTGGTAAGTGCTAGAACCCAGTGACTCAAGAACAGTCAGACACATGCTCAGTCAGGTGAGTTATCATCTGGTCCTACAATGTTATCTTTCTTAATGGCAGAGTAGTATTCCACTGAATCAGTATCACACTCTTTTCTGTCCCAATTCTTTTATTTATTTTTTCTTTTTTTGCCCTTGTTGTTTTATCGTTGTTGTGGTTATTATTGTTGGTATTGATGTTGTTTTTGTTGGCTAGGACAGAGAGAAATGGAGAGAGGAGGCAAAGACAGAGAGGGGGAGAGAAAGATAAGACACCTGTAGACCTGCTTCACCACTTGTGAAGTGATCCCCACTGCAGGTGGGGAGACGAGGGCTCCAACTGGGATCCTCAATGCCGGTCTTTGTGCTTGGTGCCATGTGCACTTAACCTACTGCGCTACCGCCCACCACCCCCCTTTTAATTTCTTTTTCTTCTTCTTCTTTTTTTTTAACCAGACTGTTCAGCTCTGGCTTATAGTGCTGTGGGGGGAATTGAACTTGGGACTTGAGAGCCTCAGGCATAAAAGTCTCTTTGCATAACCATTATGCTATACCCCCACCCTGTCCCAATTCTTTTTTTTTTTTTAAATATTTATGTATTCCCTTTTGTTCGCCCCCTTTTTTAAAGTATTTATTAATGAGAAAGATAGGAGGAGAGAGAGAAAAAGCCAGACATCACTTTGTACACGTGTGCTGCCAGGGATCAAACTCAGGACCTCATGCTTGAGGGTCTAATGCTTTATCCACTGTGGCACCTCCTGGACCACCCAATTCTTTGAAAAGATACAAACCTTCTCTCGTTTTTGGTCAGCAACACCTTTTCTGGCATAAATCAAACTGAGCTTCTCTTGGTCCTTTAAGAATCGCCTGCGTAACCTGAGTATTTCTGCCCGGTTGTCCACACCTGAGAAACAGAACAGGCTTGTTGGAGACAGCCATGGCAGCATCTGCAGCTGGCCTGGCCTCCTACCCACAACCCCCTCCCCAATTAGAAGTGAGACTGTCTGCTTATCGCTATTCTCCACCTGTATGCATTTACTGGCATAATGGCACAAGTCTGCAGAGCACAGAGAACAGTCAAAGAAATAAGCAAAGAGTTCTGGAAGCTAGAGAACAGGCTGTAATGAGCTCAGCCCAATCCCAGTGCCATATGCAGAGAGTGGAGCAAAGACGGCAGGCGAGGGGACCCACCTGGAGATACAGATGGTTCATTCTGCTTCACTGCGTGGTCACCAATCTACTGCCTCGACCCAACCTAATGTTCTAGAAAGTCACTCAGAGAAGGGATGGAGTCTAAGTTTTTGTTTGTTTGTTTTCTGACATCCCCCCAAAATAAACTTTTCAGCAAGGCAAGTGCTCATTTACTACATTAAATGTTGATGGCTTGGCTTTCAGATAACAGCGTCACATACATGAGGTCAAAAATCATTTTACCAGGGCTGAGTGGTTGTGCACCTGGTAGAGCGCACACTTTACCATGTTCAAGCCCCCAGTCCCCACCTGCAGGGAGGAAGCTTCACAAGTGTAGGAGCAGGCTGCAGGTGTTTTTCCTTCCCTCCCTCTTTCTCTGTCTCACCCTCTATCAAATAAGTAAATAAATATATTCTTAAAACAGTAATCTCATTAGGGGCTGGGTGGTGGTGCACATGGTTAAATACACATGCTACAATGCATAAGGACCCAGGTTCAAACCTCTGGCCCCACCTGTAAGGGGAAAGCTTTGTGAGCGGTGAAGCAGGTCGGCAGGTGTCTCTTGTCACTCACCCCCTCCCCTTCCTCTCAATTTATCCCTGTCTCTATCAAATAAATACATAAATAACTAAAATAAAAAGTACTCTCTGTATCTAGGTCTCTGCAGTGATTCAGAGGTCAGAAATTTTAAACTTTCTTTTTACCTTTTGCTTTGCTATCAACCTCATCTCCCGGAAGGCCCAGTCGCTTCTTCCCAAAATCAGGGCCCACCGACTTCATGGGTATTCTCTGGATCCTGTCACTCCTCTGATGAGCGAACAGCAAGGAGGAAGAGGAGGAGTCAGATGCTGAGGAGGCCGAGTAGTCCACCAGAGGGTCTATGCTGCTTCCAGTCAGCCAGTTGAAGGAACTCCTTCCATCTACACATGGGGGGGTGGGGGGGCGAGGATGACAGACAACAGGGCACAGCATGTCCAGGAGGGCATGGTACAGCCAAGCCACACCCACACATGGGGGCAGTGCCCATGCCAGACAAACTGTGTATGGGTTAAAGGGGCCACTTGACAGCACTGGAGGAGTTGGGTGATGAGGTCTGGAGTTCAACCCCAGGCATCACATGTACCAGACTGATGCTTTGGTTTTCTTTCTCTCTAATAAATCAACCTCTTGTGTTATCTCTTTTTCCCCCACCCCCTCCATTTTTTAAGGTGGGGTTATAAGATTCTGCAGTCTGGGCCTCTGTGTGTTCACCGTGAGAGTGACTAGGGACAGTAACTCTCAGGAGGCAGCCTGGGCTGGTTAGAACAGAGAGAAATTGAGAGGGGAGAAGATAGAGAGGACGCGAGAAAGACAGACACCTGCAGGCCTGCTTCACCATTGTGAAATGACACCCCGGCAGATGGGGAGCTAGGGGCTTGAACCGGGATCCTTGTGCTTCATACTATACGAATTTAACCTGGTGTGCCACCACCCAGTTCCCTAACATCTTCTTTCACGGTCTTAGCACTTTTTTTCTATTATTGTTTTGCTTCTTTTACAAACAGTATTCTCACAGGAAAGGCTGCCCCTACATGAAATAGCACCCATCCATAGCAGGCATTGGGGTGAGGGGTTACCTGTATTCTGTGTGGGTGTGAAGTCATATTGCTGTTGGGTGGCCCGTATCTGCCTTTCCTTTGCCCCTCGATTTGGCAGGGAACCCTCCTGGTTCTGCATCTGAAGCGTGCTTTGGGAGGCCTGAGTCTCTATAAACATCGGAGTGAGAACAGTACTTCGAAAACGCCAGTGAGATTCAATTGTGTATTCCTGCATTTGAGAGAGTTTCAAATAAATTTTTTTTAAACAATAGAATGTTTCTGTTTTACAATTTTCTTTTTGATAGAAACAGAGGAGAAAGAGATTGATTGTGTGTTTGTGTGTGTGTGTGTGAGAGAGAGAGAAAGAGAGATAACGGGGGGAAGAGATACTTTTAGCACTACTCTACCACTCATGTAGCTTCCCTCCTCCAGGCACTACCATGTGGAGACCAGAGGCTCAAACCTGCGTCATTGAGCATACTAAGGTGTTTGGTCTACCAAGTAAGCTACCCCCAGGCCCAGAATATTCTTTATTGTATACAAGAGACAGAGAGAGAAACCACTGTACATGCAGCATTGGGTCTTCAACCAAGACTACTGTATCCTGCTAGACTGTCATTCAGATTAGATGGAGGTAGAAAAACCTTCTCAGACAAGCAACAGTTGAAGGAGTCAACTATCACACCAAGCCTGCCCTGAAAGAAGTTCCGAAAGGTCTCCTATAAACAATCAGATCACCATAAACATGCCATATATGAGAACATTCTAAAAATCTACAATAATGGCATCAAAATAACTTCAGTCTGTAATATCAATAAATATTAAACACAAATTCAAAAGGAAAGGATGGAAAACTACCATCCAAGCCAATGGACCACAACAACAACAAAAAAGGTAGGAACAGCTATGCTTATATTTGACACGATAGACCTTAAAATAAATAAAATTTAAAAAGATAGGGATAGGAATTAGTGTTCAGAGGATCAATAAATCAAGAGGATTTAATGGTTATCAACATCTATGCATCCAAGGAGAGGCCATCTAAATACATCAAACATCTACTGAGAGAGCTACAGCAATATATTAACAGCAACATAGTAATAGTAGGGGACTTCAACACCCCACTGTCTCAACTTGACAGATCATCCAGGCAGAAAATCAATAAAGAAACGAGGGAGCTACTTGCTGCATATGAAATAGTGTCACTTAGACTTAGATACCCTCCTCACCTACTTCCTATTATACTTCCGTCAGTCACTCCAAAGCTAACCTTATCAAAGCAAGGACTGCAAAAGCTGAATAAGGGCAAGAGACTGGCATACTTTAATGATGACTCCTCAGTCACCATCAGGCCACCCCATCAGCTGGGGCCCTAGTCTGGGAATCCTGAGATTCCCAAACAGACATGATGGGCCTAGATCTTGAATAGATTCCTCTCTCCATTGTTACTGGTTACCTCTATCAGGAACAACACAATAGACCCCTTGGTGGGGCCCCATAGGACCTTGCCCTCAACATGGATCAACAACGGCAGGGAATGTTACATCCTCCAAAGGGAGGCTGGACAACACACTCTATGTTCCACCTGAGGAAGATGGGTCCTGAAATTGGGCCAGCTTGGAATGTTCCTACTCATGACTACAGAATGTGAGCTCAGATCTACAGGGATGCAGAGGTCACATAGGCTATGAAGCTGAATATGGGCTCCAGATCACATCAAATTGATGGGGTTAACCATCAACAATATTTATACAACTTTCCCATTTTGGGGAGCTACTCTCTTCCCTGATCCAGCTTTCTGGTCCTTTTTCCAGCCATAACATCATCTCCCCAGACAATAACTTGGATCCACCTGCATATCAGATGTCAGGCTCAGGGAAAAAACAAACAACTAAACAACTAGTATACTCATGGGCCCTTTGGAATATAACTAAAATAGGACTACTAACTATCTACAAAATGGAGGCCCCCCCCCCCCAAACTCATCATCTGAACTATTCCAGCCTCTAGGTTCATGACTAGTCAATAATTTGTTTGGCTTTATATGTTAACTCTTTTTCCAGCCACTAGGTTCCAGATGCTAGCATGATGCCAAACGGACTTCTCTGGGCAGACGACCCCACCAATGTGTTCTGGAGCTCTGATTCCCCAGCAGAACCCTGCCCCACTAAGGAAAGAGAGAGGCAGGCTGGGAGTATGGGTCGACCTGTCAACGCCCACGTTCAGTGGGGAAGCAATTACAAAAGTCAGCCCTTCCACCTTCTGCACCCCATAGTGACCCTGGGCCCATACTCCCAGAGGGATAAAGAATATGAAAACTATCAGGGGAGGGGATAGGATATGGAGTTCAGGTGGTGGGAACTGTGTGGAGTTGTACCCCTCTTATCCTATGTTTTCTGTCAGTATTTCCTTTTTTATAAATAAAAATAAATTAAATTCTTAAAAGTTGAAAAAAAAAAGAAATGAGGGAGCTAAATGAGGAGATAGATAAACTAGAACTATTGGACATTTTCAGAGTAAAAATGGTGACTTCACCATTTTCAACCCATCTTGGATGGAGCTTTAAGAAACCATGTTAAGTGAAACAAGTCAGAAGCAGAGGGATGATCTCACTCACAGGCAGAAGCTGGAAAACAAGATGAGAAGAGAAAACACTAAGCAGAACTTGGACTGAAGTTGGTGTATTAAAACAAAGTAAAAGACTCTGGGGTGGGGGAAGGATTCAGATCCTGGAACAGGATGGTAGAGGACCCAGTGGGGGTTGTCTGGAAAAATGAGAAATGTTATGCATGTACAGAATATTGTATTTACTGTCAACTATAAAACATTAGTCCCCCGGGGGTTGGGCGGTAGCGCAACGGGTTAAGCGCACGTGGCACAAAGCGCCAAGGACCAGTGTAAGGGTCCTGGTTCGAGCCCCCAGCTCCCCACCTGCAGGGGAGTCACTTCACAGGCGGTGATGGTCTGCAGGTAGGTCTATCTTTCTCTCTCCCTCTTCTCTCGATATCTCTCTGCCATATCTAACAATGACGACATCAATAACAACAACAATAACTACCACCACAATAATAAAAAACAACAAGGGCAACAAAAGTGAAAAGTAAATAAATTTAAAAAATGCCTGTTAACCAGAAGGCAGGAAAAGCAGGGCTGGGGAGACAGCATAATGGTTATGCAAAAGCCTTTCAAGCCTGAGACTCTGAGGTCCCAGGTTCAATCCCCAGCCCCACCATAAGCCAGAACTGAGCAGTTTTCTGGTGTCTCTGTCTCTATCTGTATCTTTCCCTCTGTATCTACTCTTTCTCATTACAATAAATGAAATAAAATATTTTTTTAAAAAAAAAGGCAGGAAAAGCTTACAGTATTAAGATGCCACAGAGATATGTACTTCACCTGAAATTCACATTCTGACAGAGGATGCTCGAACATAGGATTTGAATAATCTGGGCTCATGCTGGTCATTTCAAGCAGAAAATCCGTTGCTAAACTTAAAAAGTGCATTTCTATCTTAGGAGAATATAAGGAATTGATTGCTAACAATCGGTCCAAGGTATTTGAAGGTAATCTAGTTTCATGGCTCCAGAAATTTCGAATAATTAATCTGCAAAACAGAAAAGAAGTTGGCAAATGAGAAAGAATGCCCCCTACTAAACGGTGTCAGGTAGAGAAGGTAAAGTTTTCGTTTATATCACGTTGAACAGAGAGGGAAACCACACTCAAAACTGTGTAAAGAGTATTATCTAAGGTATAAAAATAACAATGCATTCAAGGCAGGGAATATTCTAACATCTACTTAACAAAAGATGAGAAGTAGATTATTTTATCCTGACCGCTTACCAACTGGAAAGTTTTCAGTGATAAGTATCTAAATATTAACTACTTTATAATGGAGAAATCATCCAAATGTAAGATAAGCCATCAACTATCTTGCTAAAAATGTGTTCCGATTAGTCCCATAAAACATGGAAAACTTGGGTTAGGGAGACAGAATAATGTTTATGCAAAAGACTTTTTTTTTTTTTAATGTGCAGGGTTCTTTTTTTTTTTTTTAAAGATTTTATTTATTTATTTATTAATGAGAAAGATAGGAGGAGAGAGAAAGAACCAGACATCACTCTGGCAAATGTGCTGCCAGGGATTGAACTCAGGACCTCATACTTGAGAGTCCAAAGCTTTATCAATACGCCAACTCCTGGATCACACAAAAACACTTTTGTGCCTGAGGCACCAGAAGTCCCATGTTCAATCTTCAGTACCACCATAAGCCAGACCTGAGCAGAGGTCTGGTAAAAAATAATAATAAAATAAATAAATAAATTTTCAACTCAAAACAAACTGGTTAATATTCATGTTAGGCTTTCTAATTTATAAATGTTTATGAAATCTGAATATAACTCTTTAAAGCTCAATCATTTTTAAATTGTGGAATGGAAATTACTAGTCATGCAAAAAAAATGTATGCACTCTCTGATATAATTAATACTTGAGGGGAGTCAGGTGGTAGTGCAGCGGATTAAGCACACGTGGCGCAAAGCACAAGGACAGACATAAGGATCCTGGTTTGAGGCCCTGGGTCCCCACCTGCAGGGCAGTTGCTTCACAATCAGTGAAGCAGGTCTGCAGGTGTCTTTCTCTCCCCGTCTTCTCCTCCTCTCTCCATTTCTCTTTTTCCTATCCAACAATGACGACATCAATAACTACAACAATAAAACAACAAAGGCAACAAAAAGGGAATAAATAAATATCTTTAAAAAATAAAATAAAAAACAATTAATACTTGAGAAAACACTTCTATAACTGACTTAGATGGACACTGTAGAAAACAAGCATCACTTATCCTATCACATAAATTAACACGGTCCCTTGTTATTTTTAAAGTTTCAAACATTTTATTCAACATTAATATGTCTAGTGTGATGCCAACTACGAGTTAAATAGGAAATTTATTTGTCATTACAGATCTTTACATTTGAAGCTCTTTAATTCACTGCTTTAGTAGAGAGCACTTTACTGGCAATACTTGTCTCCAAGAGATTTATATTGTCAGATTTGTTAAAAATCTTAATGTGACTTCAACATATTTCTGCTAAACAATATGAATACAAGAAGCTGACAAAATGCTAACACGTGAAATACATATCTGAACAGCTGAAAATAATCTATGCTAGTTCTGGAAAGAAATCACCCACTATCTTCGCCCTGGCCCAGGGATCCCAGATGCAGTACATACTGAAGCCCAAGGTTCTCATCGATCAGTCCTTGAACCAACACATCTTTCACCAACTTAAATATTTCCTGGGAGTCATCATCTGTTTGACTTTCCGGATCTCTGTGGAAAATAATGAGACATTAATACTCTTTTCCATCACTTTAATTCAGTCCCAGTAATGCTGCCCAGAAGTAAATCACTTTGGTTTCTCCCTCTGAAATTCCTGACATGACAGCAGACAGAACCTCTGTCTCTTTTTGCCTTTTTTTAATTAAAAAAATTATTTATAAAATGGAAATATTGACAAGACTATAGGATAAGAGGGGAACATTTCCACACAATGCCCACCCCTAGAACCCCATATCCAATCTCCTCCCTTGATAGCTTCCCTATTCTTCATCTTTCTGGGATTCTGGACCCTAGATCAGTGTGGGGTGCAGAAGGTGGAAGGTCTGGACCTTTGTGGGCCCCTATAGGACCTTGCCCTCAATGTGGATCAATAATGGTAGGGAGATGTTGGGCAGTACACCAGCTTCCCCTTGCTTATCCCTGTGGTCTATTTACATAACCAGTTACCTAGGAACCGCCCTGCCTACAGGGCATTGGTTTAATCCCCACTGGTTCACGATGTCTTTTTGCTCTGCCCCCCCTCTTGTAGTCACCCTGATTTCCAACAGTCTGTTTTTGCTCCACCCTCTCCACGTCACATCCTGTTTCCACCCTACTTGGCGAGTATGTATACAGCTGCTCTTCTGTTTTAACACACTTGGGATTGCCTTCCAGCTCCAAGAGTCCCAGAGTCTCTCTCCTGTGACACTAGCTCAGCACGAGTTCCTGATCCCTCTCCCACGCAGCAGCCTAGGTTGGCTCCAGTTGAGTTCTCTCTAACCCAGAGAGCACTTGCTGGGGAAGAAGCACCCTCAGGCTATCCCAGCAGGGAGAGTTCCATTCTCTAAAGGGAGGTCTACCTCTACCCAAGGAAGATGGGTCCTGAAATTAGTGCAGCCTGGAATGTTCCTAGCCTTGACCACAGAATGTGAGCTCAGATCTACAGGGAAACAGAGGTTACATAGGCTCCTGTGCTGAATATGGTCCCCAGATTAAACTGATGGGGTTTATAATTAACAATACTTTCCCCATATTTGGGAGCTACTCTCTGCCCTGATCCAGCTTTCTAGTTCTTTTTCCAACTATGACATCATCTCCCAAGACAATAACCTGGGGCCAACTGCAAAAACTAGTAAAGAACTTGTTTCTATGTGCTGTCATTCCCTCTCCCTCAGGTGCCTTGCAGAGTCCTTCCTGTGACTCTTCCTATTCAAACTTCCCCTCCCAGTGTGAAGAAGTTCTTGGGGTGTCCCAGGCAGAGAGCTGGCTAGTGGAAGCAGAACTACAGAGGGCTCCCTAGGGAAAGCAGAGGTTCTAAGATGTCAAAGGCCCCAGTGGCCATGATCTGACAAGAGTTGTGAAGGAGGAAAAGAGCCCCACAGAGTTTATTCTTTCTTTTCAGACATTAAAAGGGTACTGATGAAAATAAAGTACTATTAACCCAACCAATAACTTCATGCTCTGTTTTCCATACCTATGTAAAATTAAATTCACATACATTTCAATATGCTAGTAGTAAATTCCTAGATTTCTTTTCCTAGATTTCTTTTCCTAGATTTCTTTTTCCTAGAGGGGGAGACTCAGGTTGGCGCACTACTCAGTCCTAGGTGTGGGTGTGAAGCCTAGGGACTAACACCTGCAAAGCTCATGCTCTACCTAAGTTATATCACCAGATGCCACAATAAAGTGGTTTTAATTATTAATCATGGTTTGTTTTTTTGCCTCCAGGGATACCGCTAGGGCTCGGTGCCTGCACTACAAATCCACTGCTCCTGGCAGCCAGTTTCCCATTTTGCTGCCCTTGTTGTTGTTATTGTTGCCATTGCTGTTGTTGTTGGATAGGACAGAGAGAAATCGAGAAAGGAGGGGAAGACGGAGCCGGGCGCTCAAACTGGGATCCTTATGTCAGTCCTTGCACTTCGCACTATGTGTACTTAACCCACTGTTCTGCCGCCTGGCTCCCACGATTTTTTTTTTCCTTTTCTTTTAATTGCCATTGGAGTTATTGCTGGGGCTTGATGCCTGCATAACCAATCCACCCCTTTTGGTAGTCTTTCTTTCTTTTTCTTTTTTAAAGAATGTATTTATTCATGAGAAAGACAGGAGGAGAGAAAGAACCAGCCATCACTCTGGTGCATGTGCTACCAGGGATCAAACTCTGGGACCTCATGCTTGAGAGTCTAGTGCCTTAGCCACTGTGCCAACTCCTGGACCACACTCTCTCTCTCTCTCTGTCTCTTTCTTTCTTTTCTTCTAGTTAGAATAGATAGAAATTGGGAGGGGAAGAGGGGGAGAAAGAAAGGGAGAGAGAGGAAGAGAGACAACTGCAGAAATACTTCACTACTTGTGAAGCGTCCCTCCTGTATATGAGGAGCAGGAGTTTGAACCCGTGGTAATGGAAGCACTCAACTGGGTGTGTCACCACCTGGCCCTCATTAGTCATACTTTTAAATCTGATTTTATTCATAATTATCTGTACTAGGCTGTTAAAGACACATAAATGATTTCTGTTTTTAAAAGTAGGACATAGAAGTTGGCAAAATAGTTCACCTGGGAGCACTACAACCACGGGAGCACTACAGCACTGGAAGCTTTGGTGCTGTATTAACACTCTGTCTATTTCTACCTTAAAAAGTTAGCTTGGAGCAGTGAAGCTCGACTAAATAAATGAATGAATAAATAGAACAAAATAAAAAGCAGTATACTGGGTTACAGAGACAGCATAATGGTAATGCATAAAAACTTTCAGACTTGAAACTTTGAGGTTACAGGCTTAATCCACACCATCACCATCAGCCAGGGTTGGACAGTTCTTAGTCATAAGGGGAAAAAAAAAAAAGTAGTTTAAGTATAGAGGCAGGAAGATTGCTCATCTGATAAAGCACACGATTTAGGCATCTACAGGGCTCTGTGGTCAAGCTTTGGCATCACATGGGAGCATCATGGATGGTGGTGCAGTGCTATGGTATTTCTCTTCTCACTCTCCATATGAAGGAACTGGGTTCAAAGGCCGTTCCAAGGTACTGCATATGCATGAAGCCCTGAATTTACCACCTGGTGCCACATGAAAAATGGTTGCTGCAGGATTGGCAAGTCAGCTCACTTGGCTAGTGTGCGGCTTGGCCATATGCATGACTCAGGTTCAAGTCCTCAGCACCTCCGCCCCTTCCCCCCCCCCAGGATATTTTGGTGTGTGGTCTCTTTTACTCATTCTCTCTCTGTCTCTCTGCCTCTACCTAAAAAGATAACAAGTATGGAGCCCTGAGTTTGAACCTTGGCATTGCATTCACCAGCGGGATGCTCTTGCACGCTTTCTTCGTTGTTAATCTAAAAAGAGGAAAAGAAAAAAGAAAAGAAAAAAAGGTCAGTGTGGAGCTTACCGGTAATTGTCGTAAATCCACATCAGGATATTATACATCTGCTCCCTGCACACTGGAGAGGGGTGAGAAATGAACTCTGTAACAGGAGTCAGGAGTTCACGGAGTTCTACTGGTTTCAATTTTGCCATCATCTTATAAACTATGTCCAAACACACTTTTTGTCTTTCATCATCTCTACAAAAAAAAAAAAAAAAAATTAAAAGAATAGGAATTCAGCAACTTTTATTACTACACTTTCGGATAAGACACATTTTTTTCTTTGTACTGTTTCATATTTTCAAAGCTTCTTGTAACAGATATAACTATACTTAAATATAAGTTACCATCCTTAACATTATCATCCAGGGCTAGATTAATAAAAAGAAATAAATAATTCAATATGTTGTCCTGGACTGAATCCTGGAATAAGAAAAGGACATATCGGGTCCAATTTAGTTGACAGCATTGTACTAAACTTAATTTAGAAAGTTATCAAGATGATGTTAGATAGTAAAATGGAATAAAGTATATGACGACTTTATGTACTACTTTTAAACTTTCCCCTAAGTAGAACATTACTCCAAATTAGAAGTCTAATAGGTTCAACCAAAACTGACAATGCCAGGCAAAATAAAATAACAAAGGACTTCATGGTGTAAAAAAAAAAATGATTTCAAGTGTTAATCAGATCACTGGCATATAATATATGAAGGGTCTAAGTAAGATACACAAGTTATTTCCTTATTTTGTATATCTTTTCTTCCTTAAGGTACCCTGTTCAATGCCTTAGACACAGTAGACATTTGGTACATGTTTAATGAAAGATACTGGATCACAATCTATGTTTTTGTTATTGAATGTTTTGTTACACATTTATCAATCACCTATTACCATGTTAAAAAAAAAACAACACACTATATGTCCTGATAAGACTGGAGAAGTGTGGAAAGGTAAAACTGTGACAAAAGAGTGATAGCAGTCTCATTTAACAATTACTTTAGCAACATATTCTAATTTTCAAAATAAAATGGACAATTAAACAAACAGGTCTCTTACGTGGCAAGACAGGTAGACAATTCAAAAGTATGCCTTTTATATATGAAGCACTTAGACAATCTTGAGATGTGGTCTCTCTGTGGTGGAGGAGGCAGGAGGGCCAGGCCTACAGCCTTTCTTCTCATATTCAAACTAAATATATGCTTCTGGAAGACCTGCACGTTCCTTCTGAGCTGAAGGAGGCAGTTAGGGCACTGATACCCACTCACCTGTGCCTCATGACTTGGACGAAGTCCTTGCTCTTCAGCTGCAGGTACAGATCTCCTATTTCCTCTGCTCGACACAGGACCACCTCTAGACAGAGAGTCTTCATCACGCCATGAAATTTGGGCAGCAGGTAGAAGATGGTGTTCATAAACCTATCAGCAGACACAGCCGGTGAGTGGAATGGCAGCCACAGTCCCACAGATGCTGCCCTGCCACGGGCCCCTCTCCATGACCAACACTGTACCTGTCGGCCAGGGGAGGGAAGTTCTTCACCACTTTGTTCAAGCAAACGATGAATTTGTCCTCCATTGTCTTCTGATGTTGTTTCAACTCTTTGACTATCAGTTCACACAGGGATTCCTCCAGCATCTGAAAAGTTATGTTTCTTTTCAAATACAGCACAGTGGAAACTTATAAAGTACTATAAATGGTTTTATCTTGACAAGTGAGGAGAAACCAGGAAGGGGCTCAGTGTTCCTGTGGGTGTCCCCAATTCAGTCAGGGAGATGTAGGCAGGAAGGCAGAAAAGCCCACCATCAATCACACACCAATCAATTCCCATCCGCAGGGGGAAAGCTTCACAAGCGGTGAAACAGTGCTATAGGTGTCTCTCTGTTTCTCTCCCTCTCTACTTCCCCCTTCCTCTCAATTATTGGCTATCTCTATCCAATAAATAAATATAGATAATAAAAATAAAAAGAAACAAAGAAAAATACAAGAGGAAACATCAAGGCTTTGTGGTCTGTGTCAGCAGATCCAAGGATTAAAAGGGGGTGTGAAGACTGGGTGTGAGAGGAGGGCTGGAGCGCGGTGCCCTGTGGTGAAGACACAGCATTTTGGAGGCAGGTCAGCCGCACTGACACCTATTTGGAGGAGATGATGGAAGGCACACCTGTGACAACAACAGTAATTCAATATTTGATCAATAATTTGATTTGAGAAAAAAAATCATGTCCTTCAAAAAATCTGAGCACTACAGAGTAAAGTGTTAATAAATGCAGAATGCTTGCTGTGGTTTCTTACAGCACAGAGGACATGACATACCAAGTGTCATTTTAAATCAAAATTGAAAAAGGAGCATTTATTTTAACTTGCCCAACACTTACATGCTCTTTCTCAGTAACATATCGAAGAATAAGTCCCAGCACTTCTGCAGCCGCTGCATATACTTCTTTGTATTTTACAAAAGACATATTATTAACCAAAGTTTGAAAGTATCTACAACAAATACAGGAAATAAATATGCATAAGATAATCCATTCTGTTGACATACAAAGAAAACGGTTTTACTCCTCTAGCCGTGTGAATAACATCAGTGGAGAAAAGGGAAAACCTAACTCATGATCCATGTGACAACATTGAGGAAGCTTTATTTATTTATTTATTTATTTATTTATTTTATTTGTTTATTTTTCCTCCAGGGTTATTGCTGGGGCTCGGTGCCTGCACCACGAACCCACTGTTCCTGGAGGCTATTTTTCCCCCTTTATTGCCCTTTTTTTTTTATCATTGTCGCGGTTATTATTGTTGTTATTGATGTCATTGTTGTTGGATAGGACAGAGAGAAATGGAGAGAGGAGGGGAAGACAGAGGGGGAGAGAAAGATAGACACCTGCAGATTTGCTTCACCACCTGTGAGGCAACTCCCCTGCAGGTGGGGAGCCGGGGCTCCAACCGGGATCCTCACGCTGGTCCTTGCACTTTGTACCATGTGTGCTTAACCCACTGTGCTACTGCCCAACCCCTGGAAACTCTATTTATATGGCTCAGAGAGATGTAGGCAGGAAGGCAGAAAAGTCCACCATCAATCTCACAGGACCTGTAGAAGTCAAAGCAAAACAGTGCTAGGTGACTTAAAAAAAGTAGTGAAGGGCCGGGCAGTAATACACCGGGTTACGCGAACATGGCACAAAACAAGGATTGGCATAGGGATCCCGGATAAAGCCCCAACCTCCCCACCTGCAGGGGGCAGTTGCTTTACAAGTGGCAAAACAGTTCTGCAGGTGTCTTTCTCTCACCCTCTGTCTTCCCCTCTTCTCTCTGTCCTATCCAATAGCAACAGCAATAATAATAATAACAACAACAATGATATACATACAACAAGGGCAGCAAAAGGGAAAAAATAGCCTCCAGGAGCAGTGGATTCAGGCACCAAGCCCCAGCAATAGCCCTGAAGGCAAAATAAATAAATAAATAAATAAATAAATAAATAAATAAATAAAGTGAAGGGTGGAGGAAGCTACTTCAAGTTTCTGATTTATTGGCTCCTTTGTAAAGTGTCTTCTGTGATGAGAGGACAGTATGTGATGAGTGTGGACACAAGGGCAGTACTCCTAGAATCCTCGGACAGGCACCGCTGACCTTGGTGTCTCTGTGAGGCTCTCACTGGAGAGAGCAGCACAAATAAGGAATCTAGCTTGGCAAGCAGCTCACTTGGACAGTGTGCTGCTGTGTCATGTGCATGATCCAGGTTCAAGCACCAGCGTCCCACTGCATGGGAAAAAGTTTTGGAGATGAAGCTTCTCATTCTCTCTCCCTCTCCCTCTCTTTTTTTGTCTGTGTCTTGTTCTATCTGAAAAAGCTTAGAGTCTGCCTAAAAGTGAACTGATATGTTATGTTGAATCTGTGTCAAGCCATATGTCTATGTATGACAGCAAGTGATGGTTTATCTGGTGATGGGAAGACTAACCCAGGAAGACCAACTAGACAGAGTGAGACACAGGATCCTAGAGGCCTGGAAAAAGCTTGGAATGGATGTGGCGAAATGTATATAGCAGTCAGGATATGAACACTGATATTTCAGAAATCCCTGTTAGTGGAACAGTGGCATTCCCATTTGTGGTATTAAAAACTTATATTCCTAATTCTTTTTTTTTTTTTTTTGTCCAGAGCACTGCTCAGCTCTGGCTTATGGTGGAGCAGGGGGGTGGGGGGTTTGAGCCTTCGACTTTGGAGCCTCAGGCATAAGAGTCTCTTCACATAACCATCATGCTATCTACCCCTACGCATCTTCCTAATTCTGCCAATACTGCTGGTAGATGCAAACTGGTGCAGCCCCTTTTTTAAGACTGTGTAGAGTCCTTGAACAAATACATATGGAAGTACATTACGACCCACTTCTAGGCATTTACCCAAAGGACATAAAAACACCAGTTCAAAAGGACATATGCATCCTTATGGTCACAGCCAAAGAGTGGAGGCAGCCTAAATACCCATCAACATATGACCGGCTAAATGACTAAATAAGTTATGGGATATATATATATATATATATATTCATTCCATGGAATACTACTCTGTAATAAAAAAGATTATTTCTTTATTATTTTTTATTTTTCCCTTTTGTTGCCCTTGTTTATCGTCCTTGTTATTATTTGTTGTTGTTACTGCTGTCATTCTTGTTGGATAGGACAGAGAGAAATAGAGAGAGGAGGGGAAGACAGAGAGAGGGAGAGAAAGACAGACATCTGCAGACCTGCTTCACCGCCTGTGAAGCGGCTCCCCTGCAGGTGGGGAGCTTGGGGCTCAAACCAGGATCCTTAGGCTGGTCCTTGTGCTTCGAGCCATATGCGCTTAGCCTGCTGGGCTACCACCCAACAACCAAAAGGTATTATTTTATTTGTCTTTTGGGACAAAAAGGATGGAACCGGAGGTGATCATGTTTAGTGAAATAAGAGATAAAAGACAACTAGGTGGTTTCACTCATAGTGGAGTCTAGAGATCAGATACACATGAACTTAAAAAAAAAAAACTTTCTAAGACTTGTGAGAACTATGGTGGTGTGTGTGGGGTGAAACTATACACTGTAATCTTATAGTCTTGTAACCTACTATTAATCAACAACAAAACAAAAAAAAATGAGAGAAAAAAATTACTTCCTAAGCCCATGCTCCTTCAGCCCTGCCAGTGAGGGGTAGGGATAGGGGTCCTGGGGAGCAGCCCATCTGCTGCTGTCAGAAAGCAATGGGGCCAAGGCAGCATGAGGGACGGGACAGGGGAAACACCAATAAAAGAGCCTGTGATGAATAGTGTTGCTTTCAGGGATAAATGTTGAGGTCAGTCCAGAAAAGAAAAGAGATAGTATCTAACACATTTTATCTGCCAAAGTGTATTGTTGTTTTTGCCGGGCTGGCTTCACGGGCGGGTAACAGGCGACCAGGGACTCATGGTTGAACTGTACGCAGTATCTCTTTATTCAAGCAGGACGCAGCGCAAACTATACCAAGCTAAGCTAAACTCAAAACTACAAACAATCTTGTCCTTATAAATATACTAGCCCAGTAGGGTGGGAACAGGATGCAATGCAGAGAGGGTGGAGAGAAAAGTGACTGGTGAAAATCAGGGTATGACAAGGAGAGGGGGCGGAGCAGGCAAGAATCCTACCACTGAACCACCAATGCCCTGGAGGGAGGGTGGTGCTTGTTAACAGCGGTTTTGTAAATAGAATGAAGTGGTTATGTAAAATAGAATAGTGTTAAGCAGGGGGGATTAAACTAATGAAACAGAAGGGGTTTTTAGAAGCATACCAACAGTGTATGTTAAAAAAATAGTAAAAATCATGCTATTAAAAAAAGTACCATTCTTGGGAGTTGGGCGGTAGTGCAGCGGGTTAAATGCAGATGGCACAAAGCACAAGGACCAGAGTAAGGATCCCAGTTCGAGCCCCCGGCTCCCCACCTGCAGGGGAGTTGCTTCACAAGTGGTGAGCAGGTCTGCAGGTGTCCATCTTTCTCTCCCCCTTTCTGTCTTTCCCCTCCTCTCTCCATTTCTCTCTGTCCTATCCAACAACGACAACAATAACTACAACAATAAAACAAGGGCAACAAGGGAATAAATAAATAAAACAAATATATATATTTTTAAAAGTAACATTCTCATTAAACTCATTAGCACACATCTACCAAATGACCTTTAAACTCCATTATCTAAATGTGGACAATGATCTAAACTGAGCCTGTGTTGTGGTCCTTACTTCACCAAAATGAAACTGTGCTCCAGTCTACTGATCTAAATTAAGTGTACTTAAAGCGAAAGTAGAATCATAGGAAACATACGCATACTTACTTTGCACTTTCTATGCCGCACTTTGGATCATAGGGAGGCAAATTATTGGCCATTATAATCCCCAGTAATTGAATTCCTACTGAATTATCTTTAGAATTAGTATCTTTGCTGGCAAACTTTTCAAATATTAACCTGAAATGTAGGTAAAGAAAAAAAAAAGATAGTATTACCACAGAATAAAATAA
The DNA here is from genome assembly GCF_950295315.1 of Erinaceus europaeus. NCBI lineage: Eukaryota > Metazoa > Chordata > Mammalia > Eulipotyphla > Erinaceidae > Erinaceus > Erinaceus europaeus. Next base: position 157,721,871 of record NC_080162.1, read on the forward strand.
GGAGCAGAAAGACTATGAATAATTTCCCAGATAAAGGAAAGCCATTTCACAGCCAGGATGGTAGCACAGTAGGGTAGGGTACTGGGCTCTCAAGGATGAAATGAGGAGGAAGTCCAGAATAATGCTCTAGTTCCCCCCCCTCGCCTCCTCTATTTTTCATAAACAAAGAAAAAAAAAGCCAGTAACAATGTTCTCTTTCCTATCTCTAACACCATTCTGCTAATAACTTCAGTTACATCCAGGTTGCTAGAGCTCTGGAACACAGGCAGTTCATGTTTTTTTTAAAAAAATCCAAATTCTCCTTTGGTAAAGTCTTTGCTAAGTGTTTAGTGTGCTTTAGGCTATTGAATCGAGGTGATTGTGAGATAGTTAACCAGGTAGAGTGTACACTTATCATGCATGAGAACACAAGTTTGAATCTCCAGCCGCCACATAGTTGCACCATGCAAAAAGAAAGCTTTAGGAGTGGTAAAGCAGGACTATGGTCTCTCTCTGCTCCATCCTCCTCTCTCTCTGTCTCTCACTCTGTAAAAAGAAAAAGTAAGGGCAAGGTGGTGGCACACCTGGTTAAGTGCACACATTGTAGTGCACAAGGTCCTGGCTTCAGGTCCCTGGTCCCCATGAGTGGTGAAGCAGGGCTGCAGGTGTCTCTCTCCCTATCTCCTCTTCCCTCTCGATTTCTGGCTGGGCATATCCAACAAATAAATAAATATAATTTTAAAAAAGTAAATGTTCAACAGGAACAGTAGAATCATTCAGGCACAAAACCACCAATGAAATCACTGGCAGCAAAATTAAATAAACAAACACGCCTTCCACACACCAAAAGGAGGTGCAAGGTCACCTAGAGGCCACGACCTGCTGAAAGATGCCCTTGATGTCAACCTTTGGAGGCTATGTTGTTTTCCGTGGCAACACTCTACTTTGTTAATGGATTCAATTTCAAATTATATTCCTACTATTATTTCAAGCAACTGAAGTTCAATTACCAATTACTTTTAACAAGGTGCTGTTCTAGTCATAGAATCCTGGGATTCCCATGTAGCTATGATGGACCTAGATGTCTAACAGACCCCTCTCTCCACCATCACTGGCCATCTCCATCAGGAACATCACAAGCCCTCTTGCGGGCCTCTAAAGGACCTTATGCTCAAATGTAGAATAATTGTAGAAACTGCCCCACCCTCGAAAGGGAGGTGGGGTCAACATACTCTGCCACTCGAGGAAGACTGGTCCTGAAATGAGTGTAGCCTACAATGTTCCTGGCTATGACCATGGAATGTAAGCTCAAACCTATAGGAATACAGAGGTTACACAGGCTGCTGTGCTGAGTATGAAGACATAGGTCCCATATATCAGATTGATGGGGTCTATAGTTAATGGTATTTATATACTTTTTCCATACTTGGGAGGTACTCTCTTCTCTGATCCAGCTTTTTTTTTTTTTATTCTCTTTTCTTGCCCTTGTATTTTTATTGTTGTTGCTGTTGTTGGATAGGACAGAGAGAAATGGAGTGAGGGAGGAAGCCAGAGATGGGGAGAGAAAGACAGACACCTGCAGACCTACTTTACCGCCTGTGAAGCGACACCCCTGCAGGTGGGGAGCCAGGGGCTTGTACCGGGATCCTTACACCAGTCCTTGCACTTCGTGCCACGTGCACTTAACCTACTGCGCTACCGCCCACATTCCCCTAAATCAGCTTTCTAGTCCTATCTCCAACTATGACATCATCTCCCCAGACAATACCTTTAGCCCACCTGCATGTTGGCTGTCAGGCTAAGGCATAAACTAGTAAAGTTATAGGCCCCTTGAAATATACCTAAAATAGATTTCCTAGCTTCTTCCCAAACAAAAACTCCAAATCTCATCTGCTAGATTCTTATCTTTAGTTACTGATTATTAAACAATTTGTTCTGCTTTATATCTTAATGCTTTTCAGCCACCAAGTTACAGAAGCTACCACGATAGCAACCTGACTTCCCTGGGCAGACAACCTCACCAATGTGTCCTGGACCCCCTCCTCTCCAAATCCCTGTCCCACTATGGAAAGAGACACACAGGCTGGGAGTATGGATCAACCTGCCAGTGCTCATGTCCTGCAGAAAAGCAATTACAGAAGCCAGACCTCCCACCTTCTGCACTCAGTAACAATCCTAGGTCTATACTCTCAGAGGAAGAATAGGAAAGCTTTCAATGGAGGGAATGGGATATGGAACTCTGGTGGTGGAAATTATGTAGAATTGTACCCCTCTTATCCTACTATCTTCTTGATCTATTAAATCAACAAACACAGAGAGAGAGAGAATAACAAGGTGCCACATATGAAGTACTGCTAAACAACAATGCACAAATCAGCCAATTTGTACCTGTAAGGGACAGATAAGCAATCCTTCCAGCATTCCACGAGAGTTTTTATGATCTCTAGGTTGTGTCTAAACACAGCTCTTTTCTGATGAAAAACATGTTTCATGAGGAAATGAAGCAACCGGTTTGCTAGCACTTCATCTTTAGGGATCCCCTAAAAACAAGACACAGAAATTCAGTATTAGTCTGGAGTATTCAGTTCTGGAATGGTATTCACTGTTCCACTCACAAGCACACTAAGCAATGAAATCTGGTACCCTACTGAGGAGTTCCATTCCTGGGTACAAACTCAGGTGTGATTTCGTATCACAGATGATTTTTTACCTGGCAGGTCTCACCAGGAGCTGCTCTTCCCAAGATAGCTAGGTTCAGTCAATGACCAGCAGCCTCAAAGATGCAGTTCCAGACTCAGGTGTCTATACTGGTTGTGTTTTCATGTGTAAATCTCTCACTAAAGAGCCTTCGTCTATTATTTTTATTTTATTTTTTTCCGAGGCTACTATGCATAATAGGTATCTCTGCTAGAGCCCCCTTCCCTTACCAGGGAAGGTAAGGGGACACTGAAGACCTTTCTTCCCACACTGTGTCAGTATCCAGTCTGTCTTGACTTTCAGCCTTTCTCCCTCACACATTTCCTATCTCTGGGATCCCATAGAACTGCTGACGTCTTTAATTCGGGGCACCGTCAATAGCGAGAAGCCCCTTGCAATCTGTGCATATCCACCTGAGCCTTATCTGTTTGTGGGTCCATGGGGGAACAGAAGGCCCGGCACTTCCTGCTGATGATGTGAGATGAGGGATGGAGAATCTCCCTGCTGACTCTCACTTCAGCTCACCACTGCTTTAATCCACTATTAGCAGTTTCTACTCTTAGCAGTTTAGTTCTCAAGCTCATTTATGCTCCCGACATCTGAAACAATCTCTTCCCATGGTTGCTATGTCAGTCTTAATTTTTCCCTGCTGCTAAGCAGAATGTACATTCTTTTTTTTTTCTATTGCACTAAAGCTTTGGGACCCAAATGTGGTTTACTGATAAAGATACAGACATGTGCAAAAGTTGTATATGTATCTACCATGTTTCGTAAGAACTGTCCCTGGGATATTTTTACATGAAACTTATCCAGAATTAGCACTAATCTTTGTGACCAAGTGAGAAAGATCCAACACACACAGATCTCTGCTGGCAGATGACACAAGCTTGCTTAGCATGCCAGTGTCATTCATCTGCTCGCATGCACTACACCATTCTGGATCAAAGGCAATAGTCCAGAAGTAGACAAGCTGCCAAAACACCCCAAATACAGAGATTTTAGTGACAGGAGTTTCTAGAACCTAACATCCAGAGTCTACGGACATTAGTTTTATGTACAATGTTAATAAAACTGGCCTCTCAATTCCTAGAAAGCAAAAACAAGCAACAAAGCAAAGAACACTCAGTATTTAAACATAAAAGGTCAGCAGCCCTGGAGGTGAAACAGTGGACAGAGTATTAGACTCACAAGCATGAGGCCCTCAGCATCATATGTGCCTCAGTTATTCTCTGGTGTTTTTTTTCTCTCTCTCATGAAGAAAAAAAAATTAAGTCAGAGGAATTACCAAAATCAGACAAAAGAAAAGAGAATGACTACAGCAACAATGAAAAACAGCAAGGGCAACAAAAGGGAAAAAAAAATTTTAATTTTAAAAATATTAAAAAAAAAAATGAAAGCAATATGAGATCATTTAGTAATGTGGCACAACAGCTATAAAATATGACCACTAGGGGGCTGGGCGGTAGGCAGCGCAGCAGGTTAAGCACACATGGTGCCAAGCACAAGGAATGGCTTAAGGATCCTGGTTTGAGCTATGGCTCCCCACCTGCAGGGGGTCACTTCACAAGCAGTGAAGCAGGTCTGCAGGTGTCTATCTTTTTCTCCCTGTCTTCCCCTTCTCTCTCCATTTCTTTCTGTCCTATCCAACATCAATGACAGCAATAATAATAACCACAACAACAATAAAACAACAAGGGCGATAAAAGGGAAAAAAATGGCCTCCAAGAGCAGTGGATTTATGGTGCAGGCACTGAGCCTCAGCAATAACCCTGGAGGCAAAGAAAAAAAAAAAGACTGCTAGAAAAGATGATTCTTGGTCATTAAGAGGAGGTGGAATTACCTGTTAGTTTCTCTACTTAGGATAGCAGCAAATGAAATAAAAGACAGGCCCAGCCTTACCACAGGAGTAGCCACTGCTGTCCACGAAAGGACAGTGACCACTAGCTCAACCACCATGTAGTGGATTCCTTCTCCCCCGTTGTTTTCTGAAACCACCAACTGCAGCAAGGGGCTGAGCCAGTACTTCGCATAGGGGCGAAAGACCTGGAAGGGAATTCAGAAGCCAAATATCAAAGAATGATTTTTGAATAACTAAAGTGCTTATCTAGAAACATACCCCCCCATCAGCTAGAATTTTATTATATGAATTGACTTAAATCTCAAACTAGTGTAAATTCCAGCAACTACCCTGCTTAAACGGGTTAGCTGCTCTACCGAGTTCTCTCCTTGTGGACTCCTAAAACCATGGTTCAATAAAAACAAATTTACTATTGACCTTCTCACTGTTTATAAATGTTCTGGCTTTTTTAAAAAAGACATTAATATGGACGTACCTGTGGGTATGACCACATTTAAAAATGTGGCCTCTGCTGGTTACTGAGAGGTCACTAGAATGGGTTCTAAGACAATGACAGTACCCTCATTACAAGAGGGCATTTATACATACCAAGACAGATACAGAGGAAAGAACTGTGAAGATTTAGGGAGAACAGTCCACCAGCCAAGAAATGTCTCAGGCTTCTAGCAGCTGGGAAAAGGGCCCACAACAGATTTTCCCACAAAACTCTCAGAAGAAACCAACCAACTTAGGATCAGCTCTCTGACCAGGCAGTATGGATTGTGATGGCTGAGAACTCTACTCATGGAGAATGGCAGCTTGGAGGCTCAGCATCAAGCATCACATTGTTTTTTGTGTATTTTTTAAAATATTTATTTATTTATTTTCCCTTTTGTTGCCCTTGTTGTTCTATTGCTGTAGTTATTATTGTTGTTATTGATGTCGTCATTATTGGATAGGACAGAGAGAAATGGAGAGAGGAGGGGAAGACAGAGAGGAGGAGAGAAAGACAGATACCTGCAGATCTGCTTCACTGCTTGTGAAGCGACTCCCCTGCAGGTGGGGAGCCAGGGGCTCGAACCTGGATCCTTATGCCAGTCCTTGCACTTTGTACCACGTGCACTTAACCCGCTGAGCTACCACCCAATTCTCTCAAGCATCACATTTCCATCACCTATTTCAGTTTCAGTCTTGTGTCTGTAGCTGGTTAATGTGCACCAGACTGACATTTCCCACATATGTATTTGTACTCTATGGTGTACACCATAGCATGAATTATTTCCTCTATGTTTTATTGCAGGACACTACTGAATAAACATTTGAACACATACTTGAAATTTTATAAATGATAAAATGGTGACATAAAACTAAAGCTAGTTAACAAGCTGACTACCAGTCCTACCCATTAAATTTAAAATGCTGGTAAGGGGTGGCTCCTTGTTAATTGACAAATTTGTTTATCAATCAGGTTTCAGAAAATGGAAACAGTCACTAAATGAGGACTTCTGTACTTTCTCAAAAATCTACTTTAGGGCTTCCTAAATCAGTGCTATTATGTAGACCAATGTTATATGACCAGTACAGCAACTATCTAAAAGAGTAAGCTACTTTTCACATAGCAACAGTTATACCAGCTTCTTTTATAAACCAGGTAGGTTAGCAGTCACAGGAAATGTGGCCTGGGAGGTAACGCAGTGGATAAAGTGTTAGACTCACAAGCATGAGTTCCTGAGCTCAATCCCCAGCACTGAATGTGCCAGAGTGGTGCTCTGGCGCGCTCTCTCTCTCTCTCTCTCTCTCTCTCTCTCTCTCTCCTTCTGTCTCTCCCCCCCCACTCAATTTCATTAATAAATGTTTAAAAGAAAACTGGCAACATACACACTTTATACAAAGTTGATTTCTAAACCCAAAGAAGCTAACTTATATGTTTTAAAAGAAAGCAAAAATAATGCTGATTAAGTAGATTAATGTGAGTAATTTATTCAGCAAAATGTGGGATTCTTTTTTTAAGCGCACATACTTAAACATTTGAAAGAAATAATGAATCACTTACTTCTTCTGTGTTAATAATAAGCTTGGCTAAGAAGAGACGGATATTTAACGATGTGGATGGGTTCCCTAGTTTATCATGAAGAAATTTCATCCAAGGTGGGAGACTTGTTGGCACTGAACCCTGAAATAGTACAGTCAAGATTAATGTCAAAACCAGTAAAACAGCTCCCTATTCTGATCTCATGAAAGAACAATAACACAGTTAAGACATAAGCAACAACAGCAACACAATGCCTATCTGACATGGAGTGTGGATTAGCTTTTGACAGTAATTCCTAACTCTTTAACTTGATGACTAGTTATTAGGGGGGAAACTGTGAGGTCAGCAGGGAGATGACCTCTTCTTCTTTTGGCAGGATCTGACTTCTCTGCATGTGCTTGATGAGGGCGGTCATGGTCGCCATACACTCATGTTGATTGAGTTCGTCCATTTCTAACTCCAGGATATCGTCAGAGATCATGGGGTCTTTATGTTCCTAGAAAGAAAAAAAAAAAGAATCTAAGAAATGCACTGTTGAAATTTCAGTGTGCAAGGCATTCTGATTTGAGGGGAAAATATTTGATAGCAGTATCACATAGGCTTGTTATATTTTCTTATAAAATGAGTAAAAAATAAATAGAACTCCTATCTTCCTTACATTCTAGGTTAACATATCTAATTTGGACACCTGAAATATATGTTAAAAGGCACTGTTATTTATAAAGATGATGATGATAATTTGTTGTGGCTAAGGATTCACCATTCTGGACCAACTTTTTCCAGACAGAGACAGATTACTCCTGTGGTATACTGGAGGCCCAAACTTGAGCCTCATATATGGCAAAGTAGCTCCTGGATGAGCTCTCACCAGTTCCAGTAAAATGGTTTCTTTTTTATTGCCATCAGTGTTATCGATAGGACTTGGTGCCTACACTACGAATCCACCATGCCTGATGACCCTTTTTTTCTTTTTTCTTTCTACTTCTATTAGATAGGATAGATAGAAATCGAGAAGGGAAGAGATGATATAGAGGGAGAGAAAAAGAGATACCTGCAAACCTGCTTCACTGCTCATGAAGTATCCCCCTGCAGGTGGGGAGCGGAAGTTCAAACACAGGTCCTCAAACATGGTAATGTGTCTTCTTAACCACTTGGCCGAAGTAAAATTTTTTTTCTTTTTTATATTTATTTATTCCCTTTTGTTGCCCTTGTTTTATTGTTGTAGTTACTATTGTTGTTGTTACTGATGTTGTCGTTGTTGGATAGGACAGAGAGAAATGGAGAGAGATGGGGAAGACAAAGACACCTGCAGGCTGCTTGTGAAACGACTCCCCTACAGGTGGGGAGCTGGGGGCTCGATCCGGGATCCTTACGCCAGTCCCTGTGCTTTGCACCACCTGTGCTTAACCTGCTGCGCTAACACCAGACTCCCAAGTAAAATGTTTTTAAAGGGAAGACTTTTAATATATTTTCTTAAAATATTTATTTGCTATCAGGTTTATCACTGGGGCTCACTGCCTGCATGATGAATCCACCACTGCTAGAAGCCATTTTCCTTTTCCTCTTTTTTTTGACAGACAGAGAGGAGAGAGATAAAAAGAGATGTATCTACACTACTGCTTCATTGCTCATAAAGCATCCCTCTGCAAGTAGGGACCAGAGGCTTGAAACCTGGGCGTTTGTGCATGCTAACATGTGTACTGTACCTGGTAGAAGAGGAGAGACACCATAGCACTGCTCCACCACTCATGGAGCTCCTATGTTCTAGGGTCTCAAACCTGGGTTCTCATGCATAGTAAAGTGTTTGTCCCACCAGGTGAGAGCTATCTCCCCCAATATCCACTCCCTCCCCCACCCTCACCCCCCCCCAAACTCTTTAATATGTGAAATGTGGTTACCCGTCTCTGAAAGTGGCCAGTGGTGGATTTGTGATCTTGGGAACTGTATGAATAGCTCTGGACTCCAGTGGAGAAGTCAAACTGACTCATTTCCTCACTCAGGCTACTGTCAGCCAGATACGACAAGGAAGATATATAATGAGAGTCACCTGAAATATAAATAAGAAGAAAACATTTATTCAAACAGAGTAACAAATGCATCCCTCTAAACTCAAATTATGTTAAAATTAAAGGATTTCTAAAATAAGGCTTTCACCAATTTTGTGATTCTCAATTCATCTCCCAGACTAGCAAAGCAAAAAGAAATAAGAAGAAATATCTTTACTTACGGAAGTTTAAGACAAAACAAAATTAGATTAAACTGGATTCAATTTCTGTACATGTTGAGCAGAACTTTCTGCATTTAAAATGTTGATGGTGTCTGTATCTTGCCTCTCACATCTAACATAATGTGGGAATAAATGTGAAACACTAAAAATAAACTCAAATTATGTAGAGAACATAGAAAGCTGGTTCCAATTTTATCCCCATATCAAGAAATGCTGACAAAAAAGTTATGGAGAAAAAAATTAATCAAGGAGCATCTAGAAGATTCTCTAGAGAGAACCTATTTCTGGGTTGAACTTAGGCACAATGTCAAGAGTCATACTGGTATTTGGGCTATGAGTCTTCTAGGCAGAAGGAACATCCTATGCAAATTCTCTGGGGTAGAAGTGAGCCCAGCTTGTAATAGGGAAGGTGCTGGTATACTGGAGAGGAGTGAGAAAGGGCTGGACAGGCCAGCGGCCTTGGGCATCTCTTTCCTAAGGGAGGAGGTCTGGAGCAGAGATGAGGCAGGAAGAGGCTTCTATTTTAACACAGATTTATGACTATATCTAAGTAAGCTCCAGACATAATACATACAAGCCAATGAAATCAAACCAATCTTGCACCACACAGCAGAGACCCTGGAATTTTTTTCTGCAGCTAAAATTTAACTACATTTCTTTGTCTCTATCCAATACATAAATAAAATATTTGAAATAAACATTACCATTTGTCGCTAAAAATTTCAATTTTGCTGTTTTGCTTTTTTAAAGAATTATATCTTCTGTTCATGTAGCAGATACTGGCTATTAGTTTATATTATTTCAAACATATCGTACCTGAACCCCCATTTGTTGCTTCCCTGGCTTCTTTCCTAATTTCAATGTATCTTTTCTTTCTTTCCATAGGAACCTAGTATGTAAAACAAAGAAAAAATTAAAAACATTTTAGAATCATGTTTATGTGAGCTGCAATAGCTGTTGAGCAAATAAATAAATGTTGATTTTTTTTTTTTTTTTTTTTTTTAACCAGAGCACTGCTCAGCTCTGGCTTATGGTGGTGCAGGGGATTGAACCTGGGACTTTGGAGCCTAAGGCATGAGAGTCTGTTTGCATAATCATTATGCTATCTACCCTCTGCCTAAATGCTGATTTTTAAATAAGACTCCTAACAATTAAAACAAATTTAAAATAATTAAAACATCCATACAGACAAGGGAGTAGATATAAGGAGCACTTTCACACCAAAACCTGACAGACTTCCCGTCAGGACCCCCCAGGAATAGTGTGTGCTTAGCTCTTACCATTCTAACTGCATTAGTGAGCATTTCTGTTTAAGCAGTGAGCCTGAGTGTTGCATAGTGCTGCTGGTGTAAAGTTTAGAAGCAAGAGATAGCACAAGTGTCTGAATGCTTCATAAACTGGTAAGACTTATTGTTTATTTTATAGTTCTTTGAATAGATTCCTAGGGAGAATGTCCCTACTCTTGTTTCAAAGGGCACAAGGTAGGAACTATGAACATGAGTGTGTGACCCACCAGGACACAGCAAGGCCACAGCTGAGCAGGGGAAGGAGGCCTGGGTCAGTGCTGCCAAGATGTATTAACTCTGCATTCTGTCCAGCTTCCCCAGGCTGTGAAAGACTACAGCCACAACCTTCCCACCAATTGCTGGGGCTGGCTGAGCAAACTTACCTTGACACAAAACAAAAGCCACGCTGATCATATTTGCCAGAGGATGTACTCCAATTACAGATTTTCCTTGCTATCCCAAAACAGAACATTTTTATTTGATATAATGAGGTAAGCTACTCTTTAGGCTTGGAAAAGTACATATTTTTTCATTATAAACTATGGTGGGGCTCGGCAGAGTTGCCCCGAGTTAAGTGCACACATTACGGTGCACAAGGACCTAGGTTTAACCCTGGTCCCCACCTGCAGGGAAAAAGCTTCAATAGCTGTGAGGGAGTGCTGCAGGTTGGTCTCTCTCTTTCTCTCCCCTACTTTTCTTTAAATTTCTCTCTGTCCTATCAAGTTAAAATATGTATGTATAAAAATTAATGTCAAGAGCATTCCCACCCCCACCCCCAATAAAAATAACAAATTTTACTGTGCCTGCATGACAATCCCATTGCTCTGAGGCCATTTTTTACTTTTTTTTTTTTTTTTGATGGAAGAGAAGGGGTTAGGGGAGAGGAGGGAATGGGAGGGAAGGGAAAACGCTTGCATTATTGCTTTGCTGCTCATGAAGCTTCTCCCCTACAGGTGGAGCCTGAGGACTTAAACTAGGGTCACTGTGCATGGTAATATGTGTGCTCTACAGGATGCACCACTACCTAGCCTTGCACCTGATACTCTCTTAGAGATAGATAGATAGATAGATAGATAGATAGATAGATAGGCAGGCAGATAAACTGTGATGGGGACTGGGCTCAAACCTGGGCTGTACACATTGCAATGCAGTGCACTACATAAGTGAGCTATTTCACCTGACCTTTTTAACATAGAAACACCACTAAAAATGTTCACTCACCTCAATTTCCACCGGAAATGTATAGCACTGCTTCACATCTATCAGATTTTCAAAAATAAGCAAGTTCTGCAATCCAAAGAGACATAGAAAAATAGCTGAAGGGTAGGAATGCTTAACTTTGATGCTACAGAATTAGTAAATCACAGAGAAGTCATGCAACTTAGAAAAACACATATGCCGTAGGCGCTGCCATGTGAGCTGCTTGACACGGTACCAGCTTCACAGGAAGTTCAGCACGGCTGGACTCTTCAGGCCAAACTGAAACCATCTTGCCTTCTGCCATGTATAAGGCTTGGGATTCAGCTCTGTGTGGTCTTAATAATATTTACCTATGGCCAGGCTCAGAGCCTGACCAATAACAAAAGTAATGACAAAACCTGCACTGCACTCTGTAAGACTGATCATAATGGAACAAACAATATCAGTAATGCAGAATTTTTCAGGAGGATCCAACAGGAAAAATTGTTTTCCCCTTCATCTACACCACTTCCTTTAGTATTCCCCCTAAAATATAGAGAAAGATTGGTGGTTCCCACAGTGGAGGGGCCACCTTACATAGCATAATAAATGGAAAGTTATGGTACCTGCCTAGATACAATGGGCCTTTTAATCTACCACCCACCACTATGCTCCCAATTCCTTATGCAGGAATAGTACACAAGAACATAGGTCACACAGTGAGCATACACAGAAGATGGATTCCAACTGGAGAGCTTAACTTTATGGAGAGGCTGGCCAGGTCAGCACCACCTTGGTGCCTTCTCAGTAAGGAACAAAACAAAACTCCTTGATCAGACAATGGAACAGATTTTATGAAAAATGGGCTGCTCAATTTGCTTAAGGCTCCTAGAAACATAACAAGCTTGAACTTTCTATGAACCATTGGCTTCCGATGCACAGGGGTAAGAGAATGGCATAAACATACAGGTAGAATATTAATCTTAATCAATAGGACATCTGCCTAGCACACAGGTACAGGAATACCAAAAGACATAAAAACTGTGATGTGATCTCTAGGAGAAAAGTGACCCTGGAATGTGAATGTTCCACAAAGCAGAAGGTGTTCCCTACCTGTGCTGTTCGTACTTGGTGATTTTTGTTTTAATAATCAAAGCATTGGTGATTTTTGTTTTAGTAATCTATACCTTGGTGATTTTGTTTTAATGATCTTAGCCTTATGAGACTATAAAAATAAAGTTCTGCTTAAGTATGACAGAGATGTCTGCCTGAACTTGATTCAGCATCAACTCACTCATCTCTCTTCATTCTTCACTGAGGCCCTTCCTCCTTCAGGATACCCTAATAACCTGCTGGGGCTGGCCCCCAGCACACATACACATCCATGAAATCACACTTATTGTAATGTGTAGAATACAACATGAACTGCTACAATCTGATTCTTACAAGCCTGCTATGACAGACCTACCTTTTCTGGCTTTTCACTAAAGAGAAAGCCTTGGTAAAATTTTAGTTCGTTAAAGACACAGCAGATAAGAGCAATTGCACAGTTGTATGCGGCACAGTGGTAAATCCTTCTCCTCTCAAGTAGCTGAGTCTCCCCCGCCATGTTCTCTGTAAAGGCATCATAGCACAATCTGCAAAGGAGAGTCAGGTCGGAGATTTATTCATCTAAGAGAAAATCATTACTCAAGCCTACCAATGCCAGGTAACAAAATTTTTACTCCAATGACACGTTTTAGAGTGTCAGCCTGGTGCCTGACATGGTACTAAGCAAGAGGAACAAAGCATGTCACTGCACTCACATACAGCTCAGGGTAAAGGCAGCAGCCCTGCTCTGCACCACATGGTGGTGACAGTGACAGCGAGAGCACAGATCTGGGAAGAAAACAAGATGGATGGATGCAAGCCCAACCTAAGGAGTCACAAAAATGGTTTTGTTTCGTTTCCTCAATGAGGGTTGTCACTAGGGCTCAGCACCTGCACTATTCTCTGTTCCTAGTGGACTCTTTCTTCTTTTTTTAAGAAAGAGAACGAAGGGGCGGAGGGTAGATAGCATATGGTTATGTAAAAGATTTCCATGCCTGAGGCTCTGAGGGCCCAGGCTTATGTCTAGCACCATCATAACACAGAGATGAGATGCAGTCTCCCTCATTAAAATAAATAAGTAAAATACCAAAAACAAACAAACAAGAACAGATGGTAAGAGATCCAGGGACAGAAAGAGAAGAGCCAAAGCTGCACCACTAAAAAAGCTTCCCCTGTGAAAGTGTTCCGTGCAGTGGCCTAGGGCTTGAACCCAAGTCCTTGCCCATGGAAGTGTGAGCCCTACCAGGTGAACCATCTCCCAGCCTCTGGAGCCACAAAAGTTTTGAGATTAAAAAAAAAAAAATCTTGAGTTTTGGATGCTAAATTAACAAAAGGAAAATGTCTGTGGGCATGATGGGCAGAAACTAAGTGTCACTATTTAAGGGTTAAGCAGCAGTGCTAGCCATGAGGGGAGAGCACAGGCATATGTGCTACCGGTGGGGCTAGCTCCTCCTGCTAGCCTGAGGCCTGTGGACATCATCCTGCAGGGCAGGCGACCACCTGCCTTTGAATGTAGAGTCCTTAGTAGTAGTTCCTGTGGGACCTTTAAAACAGAACATAAGCTGTCTCTAGAGAAGGGAAATGAGTAATCAGGTCCCTATCACAGATGCAAGACCCTTTTGCCAGCAGTGCTGAGAGATCTGAGAGAGACAAGCCTGAGAGCAGAGAGATCACCAGGAAGTGGAGTGCTATTCTGGGGCCCATATACAGTGGCTATAAGAGGGGAGCAAAATGAGGTACTGGTTTTTGGGGTACCACTGCAGTCAAAATCCACTGCTGTCTGTTAACTGATCAGATATGCACAGAAGCTGGAGAAAGAAAGATGAAGGTAGTCCAAAATATGGCTCCACAGTCTTGATGCAGATACTCAACTGGGTCGTCTGGTCATTTGTTGAGAAGGTAAAGTAAGGACTAGGGAGCCAGGGAACAGTACAATAGTTATGCAAGAGATTTTCATGCCTGAGGCACCACCAAAAAAAAAGCAGAAGCTAAGCAGTGTTTCTATTACAAAAAAGCAAAAGGGTCGGGGTGGCAGGTGGGAGGGATGGAGTGCTGGCAAAGTAGCTCACATGGACAGTTCAACTGCTTTGTCATATGCATGGTCCAGGTTTGAGCTGGAAAAAGCTCTAACCCACCCACTGGAGAAAGCTTAAGTGCTGTGGTATCTTTACCCCTGTCTTTTTATCAAAAAAAAAAAAAAAAAAAAGCCTAGAAAGGGGAATGTCTAGTAAAGACTTAAAAAAAAAAAAAAAGACAGGTGTCAGGTGGTGGCACAGTGGGTTAAGTGCAAGGACCGGCATAAGGATCTAGGTTCAAGCCCCCGGCTCCCCTCCTACAGGGGAGTCGCTTCACAAGCGGTGAAGCAGGTCTGCAGGTGTCTATCTTTCTCTCCCCCTCTCTGTCTTCCCCTTCTCTCTCCCCTTCTCTCTGTCCTATCTAACAACGATGACATCAGTAACAACAACTACAACAATAATGAAAAACAACAAGGGCAACAAAAGGGAAAAATGAGTATTAAAAAAAAGTTAAAATAGACTAGCAACAGAAGTAGTGACTCATTTATTTTGGATATGCAAAATCAGACATGGTCCTGTGTATGTTCAATATTTACAAGGAGAAAACCTCATTAGAAAACTAGTTTCAGAGAAAATGTATTTCATTACTTTATATTTTTATAAAATGCTAACTTAAATTCAACACTCCTTTTACTCCCAATGACAGAAAAAACTAAATACAATGAAGTCCATCTTACTGAAAGTCACATCATACATTGAATTATTGAGAGGAAAAAATGGCAGGAAAAACAGTAAAGAACTTTACAGATTATAAAAAATATGTATGGCATGAAATACTACCCAGTTACACAGTAACATAAAAAATTCACCTAAGACATTTACATAAGTATTAAAAACTTTATACTTAAATACATTTATTCACATATACATTCAAAAAAATACATGCACAAAGTTATATACAATTCAAAGATAAAGTAAATCTTACTTAATGAGCATCTTTGTAAGTTCACTTCCTTCTGTATTAGATGAGCCATAGAAAGCTTGATTAATTTTGGATTCTTTAGAGTGAACATCATCTTTTGGAAGACGAGAATACATCACCTCTAGCATCTTATAATAGCCCATCTTCTTGGTGATTTGAGTATCAAAAGTTGATTCATTTAGCTAGGAAAAAGTCAGAAATGATTTTTTTTAAAATTATCTTTATTTACTGGATAGAGACAGCCAGAAATTGAGAGGGTAGGGGAGACAGAAAGGGAAAGAGAAAGGGAGACACCTGCAGGCCTGCTTCACAGCTTGTGAAGCTTTCCCCATGCAGGTGGGGACTGGAGGCTCGAACCTGGGTCCTTGAGCACTGTAACATGTGTGCTCAATTAGGTGTGCCACCACCCGGTCCCCAGAAATGATTTTTTAAAAGATCTATTTATTAAAAAGCAGAGAGAGAGAGAGAGAGAGAGAGAGATCCAGAACCAGAGCTTACTTCTGGCACATTCAATACTGGGGATCAAACTTTAGATGTCATGCTTGAGAGTCCAAGGCTTTTTCCACTGCATGATCTCCTAGACCATGCAAGTGACTTATCTTTCACCTTATTGAACATAAAAAAATATTTTATTGACTGTAACAACAAAAAGAGCTTCAATGTCCTTTACATAGAAAAATGTTACTAAGGACGCAAAATCAGTTCAGTAAGAGACAACTCAGTTGTCCAGGGTCTAGAATGTCAATGCTAATACTGATTACCCTAAAGAAATTTTCAAAAACAAACAATCAAAGGCACTGTTGAAGTTGGGGAGTTGTCCTGTTGGGTGGAGAACACACAGCATGCAACCTTGGCAAGTCCCAGATTCAGACCCTGATATTGCTTTGGTATCTCCCACAAACAATAAAATAAATCTTTAAATAAAGATGCACATTAAAAAGGTTGTAAAGTATAATAAACCAGAGTTAACATCATCTTCAAGGGGGAAAAACTGAAAGCTTTCAGGGAGTCGGGCAGTGGCACAGTGAGTTAAGCGCACGTGGCACCAAGTGCAAGGACCGGCGTAAGGATCCCGGTTCGAGCCCCGGCTCCCCACCTGCAGGAGAGTCCCTTCACAAGCAGGTCTGCAGGTGTCTGTCTTTCTCTCCCCCTCTCTGTCTTCCTCTCCTCTCTCCATTTCTCTCTGTCCTACCAAAACAGCAACTACATCAATAACCACAAAAATGTTAAACAACAAGGGCAACAAAAGGGAAAATAAATAAATAAATATTAAATTAAAAAAAAATAATAATAACTGAAAGCTTTCCCTCTAAACTCTAGAACCCAGACAAGAATGCCCACTAACACCATTATTATTCAACACAGTCTTGGAGGCCCTCACCATTGCAATCAGGCAAGAAAATAATTATCAAAGGTCTATATATTGGAAAGGAAGAAATCAAGTTACCACTATTCACTGACAGTATGATAGTAAACCTTGAGAATCCTAAAGACTGCAGTGAAAAACCATTAGAAACAATAAATTCAGTAGAGAGGGAGGATACAAAATTAACACCCATAAATCTATGGCATTTCTATATACAAATGACGTAGTAGAGGGAAGGGAATTTAAGGATTTAATCTTGTTTTCAATCTAACCCCCATAATAAAATGCCTCAGGTGAGTCTCACAAAAGAGATGATTCTTTACAGTGAAAACTACTGAACACTGTTAAAAGACATAGAAAACGATATAAAGAAATGGAAGAATATTCCTGGTACATGGACTGGAAGAACAGATATTGCGAAAATGGCTATTCTCCCAAAAGTCATCTACAGTTTTAATGCAATACCTATCACGACCTCAATAACATTTTTCAATAAAATTGAACAATATACCCCAAAACTTGTGTGGAACCATGAATAGTCAAGGCACGTCTGAGGAAAAAAAGGATAAAATAAAGGTATCATACTCCCTAATTTCAGTTTATATTACAAAGCACAACTGCATGGTGCTGGGGAAAAAAATGCAAACTGAGATCAATGGAATAGAATTCAAAGCTGAGAAATAAGCCCACACATAACATATGACAAAGGGGCCAACGTCATTCAATGGGGGAATGAAGGCCTCTTAAACAAATGGTGATAGCACAATTGAAAAACCATATGTAGAAAAATAAGGCTGTATCATCCTTTAACTTTATGCACCAAAATGAGATCAACTTAATGAGATGACTTAAAGATCTAAATATTAGACCAGAAAGTCTAAAATATTCAGAGGAAAATAGCAGCAAGACACTGAAGGATCTTAATATCAAAGACATATTGAGAGCTGTGAATCCATGGGCATGTGAAATGGAAACAAGAGTAAATAAATAGGACTATATCAAACTCAAGAGCTTTTTACATCAAAAGCAAATCACCCAAAGGCAGATTTGTAACTGTGAGATGCTATTTTATATATCACACATCAGACAAGTGATTAATATCACGCATCTACAAAGAACTAGTACAGCTCAACAAAAAGAAAACAATAACCCAATAAAAAATGGGCCAAAAAACTCAACAGGCCGTTTTTCAAAGAACAGATACATATGGCCCACAGACATATAAAGAAATGTCCCACTTCACTTATCATTCGAGAAATGCAAGTCAAAAAAACACTGAGCTTCCATCTCACACCTGTGAGAATGGCCTACATTAACAAAACAGGAAACAAGTGTTAGCAAGGTTATGGAGAAAATTAGGACTCTTCTAACACTGCTGATGGGAATGCAAACTTGTACAGCCCCTTTGGAAGACAGTATGGAAAGTCCTTAAGCAAATAAAAACGGAATTACCCTATGGCCCAGCAATAGCAGTCTTAGGCATTAACCCAAAGGACATGCAAACACTTATCCAAAGGTACATATGTACCCCCATATTCACAACTGCATTATTCAGTGGCCAGAGAGTGGAAGCATCCTAAAATGCCCACCAACAGATGACTGGCTAAAGAAGTTATGGAATATATTCCCCATGGGATACTACTCTGCAATAAATAAAATAAAATAAAAGATACTGTATTCTTTGGGACAAAATGGAGGAACTGGAGGTGATTAGGTTTAGTGAAATAAGAGATAAAAGACAACTACCAGGTGGTTTCATTCATATGTGGAATCTAGAGACTGATACACATGAACCTGCAAAAAACAAAACAAGCAATCCTGTGACCCACTAAAGTCTCACACACACACACACACACACACACACACACACACACACACACACACACACACACAAAGTTGGTGATAAGGAATGACTTTTTCCCTGGAGTCTATGGTGCTAGTACAGTCCTGGCCACACCCTGATTTCAGCTTAGTGAAATGAACTTCTCATTTGGTCTCCAGAATGATCAGAGAATCAATCTTTTCCCTTGTTCTAAGTCAAAATTCTATGATTTGTTACAGAGGTCTCAGGGTAATGACAGATCTTATTTAACTACAAGTTGCCATAAAATGTAGAGCTAGAGCTCTGGGAGCAGTAGAGATCAACGGAGTAAACACAGGACAGTTTCTAATGGCACAAGTCAAGGAGGTGTGTCAAGTCTTACTGGTATTTTACAACAGAGTATGATACCTTTATAAACCTGGACTTCAGCACACTGATGGCATCCACCACAATTTTGCTAAAAAAGCCTCTCAAAGCCTCCAGGCTACAATGCCACAACAGAGTAAGAAGAGAACGGTCTACAAAAGCCTGGCGGGTGGCATTTGAAAGTAGGTCATCCCTCTGGAACATTCTGTAAACACTTTCTAGAAGGTCTAATTGTGCGGCACATGAACTCCTAAGGGAAAAATAAAGCAATATAAACATCCATGTTTTAGACAGCATTTTATGAATGCATATTACAAAAAAAGGATATATAAATGTCTATGATTTGAAAAATATTATAAAGATTTTATGTTAAACATGAAAAAGCAATTGTACATGAACCATACTGTTTTACTCATCCCCAGGAAGCTCCACAGCATATTCATGCTTTACGAAGTATTTTGAAAATACTTTCAAGTCTGATCTTGTTTAGAAGACATCTGGAAGATTTTGGAGTTCTAAAGATGATCATATTTCCAAAATTCAAAACTCATGGAATATGATCTAAAACTTTTCATCCCTAGACAACAGAAGTAATGAATCATTCCTATTTTCAACACAGACTCACAGACATCTGGTCTTCCATTTTCTCACCTGGGAAATAAAAATACCTGGATGATCACTTTCAGGCTTTTGCCTATAAATTTATGAGTTAAGAATGCAGGATCAGTTTCCCTATAATAATAATAGGCTAGAGTTATCATCACAATTCTTTCTAGTTCTAAAATCCCAATTTTCTAAAAAAAAGATATAAACCAGGACAAAAAAAAGAGAAATAGAAGGTAATTCAGCAGCCCTTACATTTTATGACTGAACTTTTACTACGTGCTACCTGGCCTTTCAGTGTTCATTTGAGCACTGTTCTTAAGGAGCTGTCTGCTACAAAGCACTGTAGAGCTACATGAGTCCCTGCTCTAAAACATTCCTCGCCTGGTAGAGCATTTATGTTACCATGCATGTGTACCAGGATTCAAGACCCTGGTCCTTACTGACAGAAGAAAGCATTCATAAGCAGAGAAGCAGTCCTGAAGGCATCTCTGTTTCCTTTCTTTCTCCCCGTCTCTTTCATCTGTTGTCAGAGGAAGGAAAAAGGGAAAAAAATGGCCAAGGGGAATGAACGGTGGAGCCACACAGGCAGTAAACTCCAGTGACCACCCTACTGGCAAAGAGAGAAATTCTCTTACATAGAAATCTAGAAGAGGGGCCAGGCGACGGCGCACCGGGTTAAGTTCACACATTACAGTGTGCAAAGGAAAAACAATGGCGGCCAACAGAAATGGCTTTGTAGTATCAGCATCATGCCCTAGCAGTAACCCTGGTGACAGTAAAAAAATAAAAATAAATAAACATCTATGTATGTAGATATATGTACATTTATATGATGTATGTATACAACAGAATTGTTTTTAGAGATATATAAAGAAATATTTATAGATGAAATGGCACAATGGCAGGGGTTTGCTTTAAGCTAAACTACAGGAAAAGGGAAAAAAAATCTAAATAAAATGAGAAGGTAATGTCTGCTCAACCTGGAGCAGACAATTTATTTACAATTTCATCTTTAGCTTGGGGTGTATTTCAGACTCGTAACAAAAGTCTTATGTTTAAAAATAAATGCAAAATAAAACTAAGTTTGAACGGCAGAATGCAACTGCTACTCAAGATTTTTTTTTTTTAAGAACAGAGAAGATAATTTCCCACAGGAGTAAATAAATAAATAAATAAATAAATAAATAAATAAAATACATGTGGTTCCCTGGAAAACCAGAGTAGAATGACTTACTTTCGAGCAATCTTTCTAAAAGTGGACTGAAATAATTCTTCCATAACATGAAGCTTTTCCCGACAAAGGAGGTCTGTCATCAATTGCAATAATAGAGGACTTTGAGATAATTCCAATGCATCTAGAAACTAGAGGGAAAAACATAACATAATTATTAAAGATGTTAATGGATTTTAACTTATTTTAAACATCTGGAATAAAAAGCAGAAAGGAACAATTATACATTTTTTTCTCTTAAAAGAGACCTATGTAAACCTTATGTTTATCACAAAACTATTTATAATAGCTAAGATTTAGAAATAGCCCAAGTGTCCAACAGTAGTTGAGCGGTTAAGGAAGTTGGAATCTCTACACACAATGGAATTCCACTCAGCTGTATGAAAAGATGAGAGTGTCTCTAGCTACAGTACAGCTGGAACTTGAGGGAGTCATGTTAAGTGAAATAAGTCAGAAGAGAAGAACAAATACAGGATGATCTCACT